>NC_056741.1:1391023487-1391212280 GCF_019279795.1 Protopterus annectens
ACTTCTATTTCTACACAGTAACAGATAGTAAATGCAAGACTGTTAAGTGCATTTATACAACAAGACAACATCTGTCATTGCTGGCAGTCAATACAGTAATTAGTATGAATGTGCAAACAAAGATTGTTGATTTTGCATAGTACCCTCAGCATAGCCAGACAAGTGGATGATCATGTTAAGTCTTCGTGCTGTGAAACTGTAGTGATGCATGTGGGTTTAATCCCCTCTACCACAGAAAGACAAGGGTGTGCTGTTAACCATATCTGTTTTAACTGTCATATGATTGCAAATTAAACAATTGTAAAGCGAATGGTGGACAGGTAAAATAAACTCATATGTTATAATGAAAATGTTTTATATAATCATCAAATGCATTTTAAGAATGTCATAAAATTATTGACATATGTCTGTTCCAACAATCTCTTTGTCTCTTATTTTTTTCTACAGTGTTAAACTTTTAAAATGTCAGCCAATACAATAATGTCAACTTACAGTGACACAGCAAAAATAAAGTTGACAGTAATGTCATTCAACATAGTAATTAGCAATACTGTGCAAAGGTGAAAAGCAACTGTTACCACAGTATCATCATCTGCACAGGTAGAGAAGTAGATCTTCATGATAACTATTAAAGGAAGTCATTGTCCCACTGTACTCATCCCTCATTAGACCCATTAAAGAATACAACACCCCATTTGGTATGTACCTCTCAAGACATCTGCAACAACTGGAAAGGCTGCAGAAGTACCTCACTAAAAGAATCATAGGCCTAAAGCAGATGCCCTATGCTGACCGCCTTAAAAAACTCCAGCTATACTCTGTCGCATATCGTCTACTCCGAGGCGATCTCTGCTTAACATACAAGGCCATGTCAAACCCAGAGCTGTTGGACATGCTACACTTAAAGAAATCCCAATCCCTCAGAGCCACACGCTCCAGGGATCTAAACCTTGTCATCACAATAAACAAAACATGCTGGAGGGATAGGTTCCTGACCCAGAGACTCCCCAGTCTCTGGAATAGACTGCCCATACATGTCAAGCAGAGCAGCTCTTTGGCCCACTTCAAAAGGAGCATTGATGATTGGATGGGAGAAAGGAAATTCACCCCAGGGATCACATCAGTCGCCCTGCTAGACAGGGGTCCAGGGAAGTAAATAGTGTGGGAAGAAATAGCCAGGGAATTGTTATGGCTAGGCCTGTATAGGCCCTAGGACCGACAGCCTAGTACCAACCTATGAACCTATGTGCAGTGACGACTGTTACGATAGTTGGTGGTTCAATTCAGTTACGCCCATGACTACACATTATTATTATGATGTGTTACTGGCCTAAATGTTTGTTTCCATATAACTTACAGTAGTACAATGGCCAATAATAGAAGCATTTCAGATCATATAATAACTGCATGTTTTATCTTGTGCTTATAATTTTCCATCACTGTTAAGTATGCCTAGGGAAAAAATATTTGGGAACACAGTTTTTACTACTGTGTTTATGTCTCATCCCCCCCAGTCTATTTCTCTCTCTTTCTTTTATTTGCTTTTTTAATTTTTAAATAATTTTTCCATTTTGGTTACTATTATATGCAGCAGCACACTGGCCTAAACCGACCACTCTGGCATAGCCTGTTGATCTCCCACAGGTGGCCACAGCAGTGTCACCACCACAAAAGGCACTTACTATATCTGGGTCACAGCCTGTCAGGGTTGCCTCTAATCCTTCTGCCCTACCTGCAGCAGGTAGCTGTACCCTGGGTGATGGCGAATTGGTACCCACTCAGCGCAGTGCCAGTGGAGGTGGTGATTAGGTCACCAGTCAGGATCTAGCAGAGCTTGTAGGGACAACTCTTGATAGGAAGTCCAATGCCTGCTTCAGATGGAGATTCTTAACTGAAGGTATGATGCCCTCTTCATCCATTTGGAAAGTATGCTCCACCATCTGGTTGAGACACTTCCCTGCCTAGTTGCCTGTAGCCACTGAGGCAGGACCCAGATCCCAAGATGAGGAGTGATTTCTTATTGTGCATAGGCTGTCAGGCTATGCATCTTGATGTACCCCATACTATCCCCATACCCAGTGTACCCCTTTCCTCTCATGTCTTCTATGAATCCTATCAATGAGTCTGTCATGTCCTGTAACCTAACCTCCCAGTCTTACCTGTCATCCCTAACTTCCTTCCACAAATTTCCTCTCTCTCTTAGAAAAAATACAAAAGATTTCACTCTCACAAATGAAAAGTAATATCCCACACATAATCCCTGTGACTGCATTACACCCCTGATTTGGTCCAATTAGTCACACAACATTATGTTATTCTCACTCAGTAATTACAACATTTATACATATATATATGTATATAATACACACACACACACACACACACACACACACACACACACACACACACACACACACACACACACACACACACACACACACACACACACACACATTATGAGCTTGAGAAGTTCAGAGTTATGTTTTTATCCCACTTCCATCCCAAATTACTCACCTAGTATTCTACCTTCAGTTTGCTTCCCATTTTCATGTCTGTTCCATTATCCCATTTCCCCACTTTGATCTGGTCCGAACACAATACACAAGGCCAGGATTGGGAGGGTGGCCGAATGGTTAAGGTGTTTGCCTTACAAACACAGGGTGCAGGGTTTGAATCTCACAAGGGATAATTGGCTAGGCTTAAAATGGCTCGCAAGGGCAGTTAGCTTAGTACTAATCTATGAACCTACGAACTTATAAATGTCTTATAGACAGAGCTGGCTATATCTGTACTCCTCTATTGCTCAACAGTTGGCATCAAGTAGCAGAGCTTACTGCTAGTTATCATCCTGTGGCAAAAACAAAGAAAATTCTTACACATACACTAAGACTTTGCTATCAGTCACACACTTGAGCTTAACATCGATATGCATCATTAAACAAATATGACAGAAATAAAAGCAATGTCAGGTGATTCTGTAACTGCTTTCATGGCTCAACATCTAAATGATGGGAGAGTCTATTCCACTTCAGTCAATGAATGGTTCTAAACCAATGAAGGTGAGATGTTTTATCTCAGTCTGCCACTGTTTTCCATTATGCTGAGGTGGGTGTTCCACAGTCTGTGTCACAGGTTGTCAGCAATGGCCATGGTAGCCCTAACCATGGAACGGTTTTAGTTGGTGTTGACCTTATAATTCTTAGGATAAATGAGGACTGAGGTTTGCCTTATTGTGCATCCTATAATACAATTGGTGCAGTGAGATAATGTTGTAACCTGTAGTTCTGGTGGTACAGGGTTTGATTTCCTCATTTGCCTACTGTATGACCCTGCATGAGTCACTTAACTAGATATTGCTGCTGGATCACTCCTGAAATAGATCTGTGTCTGTCCAGTGGGCCTACCTGATAAACAAATGTTTATAATTATTATTACAGTGGCACTGGAATCATAAGGCTTACATGACTACAAGTGTTCTTATTATGCCATTCTACCAAATGTGCAACCATCTCCTTCCCTCCCCTTTACCTCTCTGTCATATCTTCCCATTTCCAGCATATAAACTGTTCAAAAATACATAAATACAAGACAGACATGGCCACAAACGCTTTATACAACCATTTTTTCTCATTGTTATACTTTTTTTCCTTATCTTGTTAAATTATACATTATGCAATGCTTGGTATCAAGCAACAGAGCCTACTAGTACTATTTACCATCTTATGGCAAAAAAGACTTTGCTGGCAGTCATGCAAATAAGCTTAGCACTGATGCAGATCAGTAAGCAGGGCCACAAGGCAACATAGGCAGCTGCTGTCTGGGAGGCCTGGCTTGACCTTAAATATTTTTTAAAAATTACCAACTCTGTTACTTTGTGAGCAACCCATCCAAACTTCTGGTAGTATACAATCTGCTTCTCTGTGAGCAGCAATTCCAAGCTTGAGATTTGTGCCTATCTCGGTAGAGATTTGTAACTTTTGTCTTGCGAATTGGTGTGTAGGAGGCAGCATGAGAGATTTGTCCCTTTGAACATGCAAGGAAATGCGGGAGATAGTTTTGAAATTTTGTGACTCTCTCACTGGAGATTTGTGCATTGTGATTTAGTCTAAAGCAGGAGATTTGTGCCTTTCAGTAGTTTCATATTTGCAATGCAGGTGGGATAGTTTTGGGTGCAAGAGAAGCCTGTTTGATAACTTGTGAATGTGAATCGATCTAGAGTGTGTATGTATGTTCGTGTCCCATGAGAACCCTTTAGTCATTTGAATGTGGTACTGTTGATACCCAATTAGGTGTGTTCCATCAAATACTAGCTTCTTTGAACTAGATTATGATACTTAATGAGATCAGGTAACAGCTGTGTAAGTAAGACTGTTCTTTTCCCAACCATTGTGCAATCTCAGAGTTAGTGCATTTCAAGAAATGGGGATGGTTGTGTCACAGGACGCCTAGCCCCTGCAAAAAAAAGTTTTGTGTGTTCCTTATATTTGTATGGAGCAGTGTTTCTGTGCTCTTCATCATACTCCTTATTGAGGTCAGATAGTAGTGAGGGAAGGAACTTTGTGCTTTCCACTGCCACTACTGTGTTGTCTTGGAGTTAGAGTATTTAGAGATGTGGGAGTGTGGTGAGGGCAATGGGGCTGCCACCCCTGCAAAAAAGGCTATTTTCTATGTTGTTGTTTTATGACGGCTCAGTGCTAGATGCTTCCAGGACAAGATATTAGACTGATTACAGTTATATGAATGTGAATGCTCCAGTATAGACCTGATATCAAACATCTACATTTACATCTGGCTTAAGAAAAACTGCATCCTGTCTGAGAAAGAGGATGGCACTGCTGGTTCAGATAATACATTTTTGTGAGGACATAAGCTCTTAGTGAGAAAGGTAAGAAGGGGTGTAAAAGAGGTTCATAATGAATGCATTTTTTAAAGACAACAGAATGGCATTTTTTGCTTCTTAAGCTTAACACTGTTGCAGTGGGTGATTATCAGTGACAGTTTGTTGTTTACATTGCATGGCTAGGCTTATAAAGCCCTTAGTGACCAATAGCCTAGTATACACAACACATATGAACCTATGGGCCACTGAGCAATCTAGTTGCTATGTAAAATAAAGTAGAATAAAGTGAATGAATCAAAACACTCCCATCCATAGTGTCTGTGTGTGTGTGTGTGTGTGTGTGTGTGTGTGTGTGTGTGTGTGTGTGTGTGTGTGTGTGTGTGTGTGTGTGTGTGTGTGTGTGTCCACTACTACAGGATTTATTTGAAGTACTAATTCAGGATGCTGGCAAAATGATGATTAGTCCCCTAGGATGCTTTCAGAATGATGATTACTGCTCTAGGATGTAGGCAGAATGATGATTAATGCACTAGTATGCTGCCAGAATGATGATTATTGCTCTAGGATGCTGCCAGAATGATGATTACTGCACTAGGATGTAGGCAGAATGATGATTACTGCTCTAGGATGCTGCCAGAATGATGATTACTGCACTAGGATGCAGGCAGAATGATGACTATTGCACTAGTATGCTGCCAGAAGGATGATTACTGCACTAGTATGCTGCCAGAATGATGATTACTGCACTAGTATGCTGCCAGAATGATGATTACTGCTCTAGGATGCAGGCAGAATGATGATTACTGCACTAGGATGGAGGCAGAATGATTACTGCTCTAGGATGCAGGCAGAATGATGATTACTGCTCTAGGATGCAGGCAGAATGATGATTACTGCACTAGGATGCAGGCATAATGATGATTACTGCTCTAGGATGCAGGCATAATGATGATTACTGGACTAGGATGCAGGCAGAGGACTACTGCCTGCATCCTAGTCCAGTAATCATCATTATGCCTGCATCCTAGAGCAGTAATCATCATTCTAGGATAATGATTACTGCTCTAGGATGCAAGCATAATGATGATTACTGGACTAGAATGCAGTCAGAGGACTACTGCTGTGTGTCCAGGATGCAGGTAGAAAATGCAAGGACCTTTTCAGGTAAATTACTGGTGAATACAATCCGTCAGTAATATCAGTCAGAAAATACATATGTGCGACCATTTTTTTATTAGCCAAGTCCTAGCAGTACTGTCTGGTTAAGTGACTTGCTCAGAGTTGCATGGCATGCAGATCGAGCTAGAAAGAGTCAAATCTTTTACCCTTGACTACAAGAAGTAAATCACTAACAACTTAGAGCCTAATCTACTGCACTAACCACCAAACCTTCCTTAACTTCTTTATTTTCTGATAAATCACAGAGGATAGTAATCAGTCAACAATGCTAGTCATTAGTCTCTCACATGTGTTCAGAAAATCTTCAAGTGAATTAGATGTCTGTCACCTACGGCTCTGGGGTGTTAACAAACTGCTTTCTGTAGTCAAAAGTAGAGAGTCTGAATTCTTCCACCACTATTTGCCTACTTTGTACCTTTGAGCGGGTCAATCAGACTGTGCTACTGTGTCATCCCTGAAAAGGAACACTTTGTACAGTGAGTTTACTTGGTTAGCAAATAGCTAAAAGAAAATTGTATTTAAAATGTGGGTCTTTGTCTGCTCATTATTATTAGCTTTGGGTACTTTTCCGTTAAACCCCTACCATGCATTTTGCACTCTGTAGCCCAAGCAAAGTAATGGACAAATCTTGACAGTCAGGGACAAAGCCAGAAATAATAAGGGACAATCAGAGACACTTTCAAAATATTAATACTATTAACCTCAAACCTTGACAGATTAAGAGAATGAGATTAATATACATTTTCCAAAGTAAAAGAATTGTATAACTATATTTATTGTCGTTATTAAGTTTAATTTACCACCTTTACTCCAAAAAGGCACCAGTTTTATAAGGGAGTAAGAGTCAAACACTTGAGTCAATATCAGGGACATCCCTGAAAATCAGGGATTGATGACAGCTATGAATAGGATTTCCTGAAGATACGGGGCACTGCTTCTTGTCTCATGTGTAGACAGCACTGCCAAAATTCCTCGCATATTGAACTGCTTGCATAGGTTAGCTCTCAATTCATTTTTAAATAGTTAGCAAAACTGATCCTGTGCAAACAAGCACAGTTTAACAAAGAGCTTTACATTTGCTTTTGCAGAAAAGTTGGCATTTATGTTGAGCACCATGAGTGAAAGACACTATTGTGTTCTGTAGACCTCCCTTTTACCTCTTGCCACAATTGTATGTCTCACTTTCAGAGAAGTCGATCGAGTTAGCGGTACTAACACAGTGTGTTTCTACACCATCCTCTGTATCAAGGATTATGCATGATTGTATATATCACTCTCATTGCCATTCACACTCTCATTCCCCAATGGGTTTTACCAAAAGCCCTGGAGATTTTCTCCCTCAGAAAATAACTGCCATTTATTCTGTCACATGTGCTAAATGTGTAATATATTCATACCACTCAGCTGTTTAGAATTTTTGCAGAACGACCAGCTTTTTCCTTATATAGCTTAGCAAGTAGACATGAGCAAATACCATTTGTGGTTATCTGGAAAACCACTTAGGACTGAAGTTACTAAATAAAGACAGAGATTTTTGTGTCTCAGACTTCATATCCTTCAGAAAATACACATTAAAGCAAAATCTCTTGTTCTAACAACCTTCTACGTTTATATGAAAAACATGTATTCATAATCTTGTCCACTTGTCTATATGTGTGTGTGTGTGTGTGTGTGTGTGTGTGTGTGTGTGTGTGTGTGCATGTGTGTGTGTGTGTGTGTGCGTGTGCATGTGTGTGTGTGTGTGTGTGTGTGTGTGTGTGTGTGTGTGTGTGTGTGTGTGTGTGTGTGTGTGTGTGTGTGTGTGTGTGTGTCATCAGCCCCATGTAACACTTTCTGTACTGCCGATGCACGGATGAGCGAATTCAAGAGTCTGAGGGATCTGCACAGCTCGCTGAGGAATAACGCCACACACGTCGATCTGGGATCGAAAACACATGGTAGGGGTTTAACGGAAAAGCAACTGGTTTGTAATGATGAGAGGCATGAGTTTCAGACTTTGTATCTTCAAATAATAGAATGTTTGTTAATACAAAGTTTTTTTTTATTCTAGCAACTTTCTAAGTATACAAGAGGAACATTTAAAATATTCCTGATTTTTGAGTCTTTGTCTCTCATTTCAACCAAGACATTGAGAGGGCAGAAGTAGGTTGCAATGGGTTCCACTGTATGGTTTTGACAGCAGTGAGCTGAAATACATTTCTGACCAATTATTTATGACTGTATTCATTCACTTGTTCTCAAGCAGATATCTGAGGTGAATAGACACCATAGGTGCACATCCCAAACAGACACCATAGGTGTATACTAGGCTAATGGCTCTGGACCCTTTACAAGCCTAGCCCATAGGATTACCCTGGCATCATGCCACCCAACCTTGGCATCATGCCACCCAACCTTAGTTCCTAGTGCCTCTGTCGAGTAGAGCCACTGGAGTGATTCCCAAGGTGAATTTTCTAAGTATCAGTCCTGTCAAGCCTTGAACCCAGGACCCTGTACACCATAGCTAAAGCAATGCACCACTACACCATGTGAGCTCCTTAAAAGCATGCAGGAACATTCCCAACCACTGGAATGAAATGGAATCAGTCTTCTAGGCCTGACTGCATGAAGTCCTGAAGCAGAATTTCTTTAACTGCCTGTTGTAGCTTGAAGTAAGTAGATCTACTTGAGAGGTTCCCCACAGATGAATCAATTCCTGGAAGTCAAACAGGCTCAACTTCCATAGGTTCATAGGTTCATAGATTAGTACTAAGCTAACTGCCCTTGCATGCCATTTTAAGCCTAGCCAATTATCCCTTGTAAGACTCAAACCCTGCACCTTGTGTTTGTAAGGCAAACACCTTAACCATTAGGCCAGCCTCCCAACCCTATGCATGTGGTTGTATTTGATGGTTTTGTGTGTGTGCGTGTGTGTACTTGGTTCCTGCAACCTACTACATTTACGATGTAAAGGAAGAAACAGGTTGTGATAAACAGGAACATCATCATATGAGCCATGTGTTTTGGGTACTGTCCTTGTTTTATTGATTGTTGGCAGTGTGTTTATGTGGCTGTGAATAAAGTAGACGGCACAAAGCTTATGAGTTTAATGTTACTAGTTCAGCTATGAATACATTTTTAATTAATTTTACTTTTTTTTTGTTTGTTTTTTTTTTGTTTTTGTTTTTTGTTTTTTGCAGGCACATATGTATGAAATACACTGTGCTGGGCTATAACAGTCTGTCTGGTACTTACTGCAGATAAGCAGGGCTGTGAGCTGCTTCTGTAGTACAGGGTTTGATTCCCTCAGACTTAATTTGTCTGTTTTAGGATTCTACCAAGTCAATTCACCAGACAGTCCTCCTAGACTACTGCTGTAAAGGAATTTTTGCATCCAGCGGGCTGTTCCAAGCTGTTAAGAAATGTATTACACATTTGTCTTTTGAATTCCTGCAGTCTTCACATAGACAATAATAAGCATTCCACTAGATGCTGCTTGCTTTTCAGGGAAGAGAAGTTTACTGTTACTCATAATAAGTTTATTTTTAGTGTGAGACTGTTTTTTTTTTTTGTTGCTGTTTTGATTTTGTTTAACAAATGACTGTCAGTGGTTTTCCTGTAAAATTTTAAATGACAGTTTTAAATTAAATCCATATCTCGGTGATCATTGTATAGGTAAAAAAAGAAGTACTATGGACACTGAATGGTTTGAACAGTGTATTGTGGCAACTCAGGAGAGACAGCCAAGGACAGCCAAGGAATGGAATTTTGGTATGGCTGGGGGGGGTCAGGGGGCAGACCATTACCCTGCCTTGGACCCCATTTGTCTATGATCCGGCTCTGTCAGTAAACCAGTAATAAATACTAAAATAATTAAACTAATGTCAGTTATTTCTGATATTTGTAATATACAATGTAATATATACAGCTTTCATGGTTCAGTGTTTAAAATAATATCAGGGGCCTATTCCAGTGAACTATAGTGTTGTATATCACTGAGGGTGGGATTGGTCCCACTTTTTCTTATTATTCTAAAATTGTTTGCCATCGAACTGGTAAACCTAAAACCATATTTACAAACTGATATTGGGGAATGCAATATTGACATCATTTGCATTTCTGTCTTGATATCTTGATACCAGTCTGCAGATATTACACACTTAACTGCTATTTGTAAATGCTGACTACATACACGGTACTAACTGGCAACATTGCATACTCACTGATAATGAGGATATCACTCAGAGATGCATGGGCTGCACTCCAATGTGTTACATATGTCCCTGTCAACCATCATCATCCACCTCAATCCCTCAATCCATATCTCTTCACCTTTCTGACTTCCCTTATGAGCATTCCCTTCATCTATGAATTGTCAGACATATGACAGTTCAAGTTTCTTTGTGTCTTCACCTGATGCAGCATTGATCTGGAGAATATCACTTACTCCTTCATGATTTCAATTCCCAGTACTGTTAGATATATTTATATTGTTCCATACCGCGACATTTCATCTGAAGTAACATATTTATCACATCACATATGGACAACTGAGTTTTAACAGCAAAACATTTTTTTTTTACTTTTCCATGATGTTTGGCAATGAGCAGCATCACTATTCATATTTAGGAAGAGGTAAGTGACAGTTAATGTCCTGTGATAAAAACTGAAGAAAAAAAATTCTGCACCAATCATATACTGACCATCATGCAAATGAGCTTAGCCTCCATGTGCAACAGAAAGCAATACTGATGCAAACAGGATTAGATAGTTATTTTAACTGCAATAGCTTTCATGGTTTTATGTACTCCTGATGTGATATTGAAATTATCAGTGTCAGTCAAATACATGGAAGGTTTTGATCCATTGGGTACTTCTGTCTGTTTAAAATAGTTCATACTCTCCATCCAAATGCATGCTGTCTGATAAATTCTGTATAACTTGTTCTATGGCTTAGTGAACAGATGTGATGTAAGAAATTCTACTTGGTTGTGACACTTTCATACATGGAAGGTTAAGATTCCCCAAGTGTTATATTCCCTTTTAACCATGGCCATATTCATTCACATGCACTGGTCATGTTAGCCCCTCTGTCTGACAACTGTGATGTAACTTCTTCTGTGGTGATGGTAGCTAGTGCACAAGTCAAAGAATGTGAGTTAGGGAGACAGGGGTTCAAATCCAGTGCAGGGTGCATTCTATCAATGTGTGAAAAGCAATTGGTAACATGTAAGAATAGGTTAATCAGTAGATGTGATTTTAGAAATTAAACTGCCCTTTGACATTTGGAAGATTTTGATCTCCTAAGTGCTGTACTCCCTTTTAAATATGCCCATTATATAATATATTTTTTGTATGTCTCAGAGTAATGGTTAGTAGACAGCAGCATCACTATTTATAGTTGAGGAATAGTAAATATCATTTTTGTTCTATGGCAAAAAATGAAAAAAATGCCTTCAGTTAGAGAGATATGCTGACCATCACACAAATAAGGTTAGCCTGGCTCCATGATACATGGATGGCCTTTCTCTGTCTCAAAAGACAATAAAGTTTGCGCCACGAAATCAGTCAGTGGTTGAAATGCAGTGCCTGCTGTGTGCCTGCTGTGACTGTAAAGTCTGATTTTTGACTGGCAGACTCTGTTACAGTTTGTGCAGATGTAGTCGATGCCTGGCTGTGTAGGTACCAAAGCTGTCTTCTGCCATCTGTGCTCTCACTTCTCCTTTCACAGCTCCTCTCTCTTGTTATCGCTCAACTGGCTACCTGGCCAGTTTCCAAGTGATGTGGTCTGCAGCTATGGCTTCCCAGCCTGTTAGACTGATGTTGCCTGCCTTCATGTCATGTGTACATACATCTTTGAAGCACCGAACAGGCCCTTCCTATGGGTCTGGAGCCAGTGGCAAGCTCGCCATAAAAAGGTCTTTGGGGATTCAACCATCCTGCATATGGCTGACATGATCAAGCCAGCACAAGCGCCTTTGGTTAAGCAGGGCAAACATGCTTGATATCCTTGCCTACTTTAGGATGTTCTTGTTTGGGATGTGGTCATGCCAGGTGATGCGCAGCATAGATTAAACACGTTGAGCCTGAATTCTTCACTAGAGCACAGGGTCCATGTTTCACTACCATAGAGCAGTGTGCTAAACACACACACTTGGTACACCTTCACCTTAGTGTTGATGGTCAGTTTGGTGTTTTGGCAGACAATCACTGTTAGGTGTGCCATTGCTGTTGCTGCCTTGTCAATCCAGGTATTTAGAGCAGCATCCAGGGAGAGGTTGCTGACGATAGACAGATAGCAATACTGATATAGCCATACTTAGACATTTATTATTTTAATGGTAACATGGTTTACTGTACACCTAATGTATTGAAATTGTCAATAGAGTATGTTGTCTTGTGATCCACAAATTACTGGTTTCTGTTTCACTATGCTGATTTGTCAGTATTCCATAATATTGCAGCACTCCCATCAAATGTGTGCTGACAACTGTTGTATAAGTAGTTATGTGACATCAGTAGCTAGTACACAAGTCAAGATAATGTGAGTTAGGCAGATTGGGGTTTGAATCCAGCCTGTTGTACATTGTATTAGCGTATGAGCCAATTTTTGACATCTAATACTGACTTAGTGTAAAGATGTTTTGTGACCAATGACACTTGCATATGACACTTTCATGGGTAGAGGATTGTAAACCCTAAGTGTTTTACTCACTCTTAACCATGGCCAGATTCATTCACACACACCTACACTCTATTAAATATAATCCTTCAAATGTGTGCTTTCTGCCAAGTGTTATATAACTTGTTGTGTGGTGTCATTAGTGAGTGCACATGTCAAAAGACTGTGAGATAGACAGTCAGGGATTCAAAGCTATGATGATTTAACTTCTGGACGGTGATTACCATCATTAGAGAATGGGTAAACCGAACATTAAATCCTAAGTATAGAACGAATGTTCTCCAGCAGGGTGTTAATGTACAGGTAATGCCCAATGAAAAATGAGTCAGATGCTTCACAGCAGCATATTAAGATGCAAGAAGCTTGGACAGTTAAAAAATCATTGCCATTCTTTTACACTTATTAAGCAGTGCTTTTGCTATTTAGTGAGCATAAATTTACAACAAATGTACAAGTTAAAAATAAAAAAATAGAAAAGTGTGTGTGTGGTGTGTGTGTGTGTGTGTGTGTGTGTGTGTGTGTGTGTGTGTGTGTGTGTGTGTGTGTGTGTGTGTGTGTGTGTGTGTGTGTGTGTGTGTGTGTCTGACTTGCATGCATGTGTATGAAAGCTGAAGTGAGAGTGAGAAAGATCAAGTAGTTGCTGCAATTTAGGAAGAGGGCAGCAGACTTTTCATCCATTTAGCTCAATAAATTTGGACAAAGCTCAAAATAATTGTGGGACAAAAGTACAGAAATAGGTACAGATTTTAAATATCATTTTTATAAACTTAAAACATTGCTAGAATAACAAGAATAGTTTTAGCATGCATTTTATGAAGGATATGACGTCTAAACCTCAAATGTATGTCGTTATTTAGTGAATTTAACCCACAATGATTTACCAGCAAACTACAAATGTTATGAGGAACAGTCCAGAAAAATGGGGTAAAAATCTGGATATTCTATGAAAATCTGGACAGCTGATAGATATGGAGTTATGAAATGCTTAATGGCTGGTATTAAGGTACACTGTTTCTGAATGTTTTTGTGTGTGTATGTTTGTGAGAGATCTGAATGTTTTTGTGTGTGCATATGTTTGAGAGAGAGTATGTCTAGACATTAAATAGTAACCAAACTTATATTTTAGCTGTACAACACTTCCTCCAACAGTACTTACATTAACTACAGCAAGTTTGAAACATTAGGCAGAGTAACTATTTTTTTTATTTATTTAACAGGAAAGTCCAACTTGGACTGAAGTCAATTTTCAGCAGAGGCCCAGGGAGAAATGCTCCAGATGCATGTCTTTGTGACATGGGTGGAAACCGGAGTACCCAGAGGAATCCCACATGAATGCAATTAGGACATGAAGACTCCACACACAAGGCACACCAGCCGAGAATCGAACCAGAGAACCTCTTGCTGTGAGGCGACAACGCAACCACTGCACCATCCATTTTACATCAAAAATATAAAAAATAATAATAATATAGTATTAAAAAAAAGTAGAACAAAACAATTTTATAGATAGCCCATCCTATCTAAGCATAATAATTCCCTCTAGGCAGTGGCATAGCTAGAGTTTGTGGTGCCTAGGGCTGTCTTTGAGTTTGCCCCCTCCCCCTCACAAAATCATGGTCAAATGGGGCCCCCCCATACACAGCCCCCCCCCCGCAGTCATTCCAGTGTGCAATTACTTGGCTATTTCTCCCCATTTACCATAAACACTGTAATGTCCATACTGTTTTATGCTTTACTTCTACAATGATTATTTGGATTTAATTTAAAACTTTTCTTTTAAATTTTATAGCACAAACACTGATAGACATCTGCTAAACAAAGCAATACAGTCTCACAATGAAAACAGACTTGGCATTAAAAGTTCTCTGCCCTTGAAATTCATATTCATTGAAACAGCATTGAAATCCACATTCAAAGAAAATGCATCTGGCCAGTGGCGGATAAAGTTTATCTTTGGGCTATTTTCAAATCATAGGTCTCTTGCATACATATTTAGGACCATGCAAACATACATGTGTTCTTTGATTCACCTTTGTGATTGTATTAAATTATATTCCTTGTTTAATACAGCACACATGTTAGAGTGTTTTTTAAATTAACATTTTTTCAGTAAGCAATGAAACAAAATGTATGAACCAATAATGATAAAACTGCCCAATTCAGAACTTTTCCATCATAAACGTCTACTCACAATCTGCCAGTATCAGAAAATATGCACAATCTCTACAGACGTAAAAGTAATCTAAACAATTCCACATTAAACAGATCTGTAACAAATGAAGAGGTTGCTGCTAGCAAACAACTTTATATTTCATTCTTTCATCTACAAAGTGCCTGTTGCCAGTGAAGGATAAATTGCCTATTTTACATTAAAAAACTGTACTGTAAGCTGGCAATATTGCAATAGGGAATGGATGGCAAACTAATAACAGGCTTGTAGTTGCTAGGCATCTCCTCCAGAGGAGGACATCCACCCCCTTTAAAGTACAACACAGTACAGTATCAGCAATCCAGCTACATACTGTGGGAGTAGAACCCACAGCCTTCTGTGTCAAAAGCAAGAATGTTGCCTGTTGTGCTAATAGCAATGCTTTTAAATACTTTGCCACAATAGTGATATCATCTTTTAAACAACAGTTGCATATTACAAATGGACTTGGCATAAGCAGCACTAAATTATTCCCCCTGAAGCTCTCAGCTCCTTGTAAAATACCAGGTCTTAATGAAGTTGTCTCTCTTAAGCCTTTTTTAAAAGCTAGACCTCTCAAACACTGAGTATAGGATTGTTTTCTATACACACATATATATATATATATATATATATATATATATATATATATATATATATATATTATCTTTTTTATAGGTTTCATTTGCCTTTCTTGTTGTGACATTTTACTCTTAGATAATTGATGCTTTTATCACTGCTTTAATTGACTAATTAACTTATGGTATTTAACTGCATTTGTTACTAGTTTAGAACAGTCTGATGAAGTGATGAGAGCACACCATGAAAGAGCTTACTCTCTTTTGTGTGCTTTAAAGTTTACTGTTTTACCTTCAGCTGTGTTAGCTTTGGTACTTTTTTGTTTTTCTAAGTAGTTCCTTGTAAAATGCACCTGACACTCAACTATATCTCTGAACTTTGCAGCACAAGAAATCTGGAAAAAAACAAATTTATGGAGTGGGGGACAAAAGCCAAAACGAGGGACACACTTTAAACATTGCTTGTATAATCTTAGAAAGTTGCTAGAATAAAAAGTGGTGTGTTACCATGCATTTTCTGAAAGATAGGAAGACTGAAACTTAAATGGCTATTATTTAGTGAATTCTGTCTGCACTGATTTGCCAGAAAACTACAAATTTTAAGAGGAAAAGACCAAGGGCAGGATTCACGAAGGCTTGCACGGAGTGTAAGAGACGTGCAACACTCCATGCAAGCCTCGCGATCCAGGAACAGCCCTAAACTCTGTGTAAGAGACCAGCTAAAACGTCTCTTACACGGACTGGGCGTGGACATGCTAAATACCTCACTTGCATCCGAAAGGTATGCAAATGAGGTATATTAGCGATCCACAAAGCAGAAACCAGTCTGTGTAGGAGCGTTTAGCTGCAGAAATGTACTCAGTTGACAACTGAGTACATTTCTGCAAAAATCTAGCGGGCGATGTCAGCTCCAAAAAAAGGATGCATATGATTCAGGCAGCATGCCAATGGCCAAATATGTGGCCATTGGCAAGATAACCCGATGCAAAAATATTAAAAATATGTTTTTTTTCGCAATCGCCGATGTTTAAACCAAGCGCAGCCCAGCAAACGCTGCGCTGTATAAAACATAAAAGAAGGTTATAAACCCACAAATGTGGGTTTCATGCAATACATGGAATGACAATGCAGGGACCAGCAGACCAAAACCAACATGGCCACCGTGTAGTGGTTGCTAAGGGGGAAGCTGAGTCTAAGACATGTAACTAAGCATTAGTAGGCAATCTCATGTAAATGAGGGTTAGGATACTGAATCTCACAGTCACATACCAAATGAGCACGGTCTGAGTAGTGTAAGAGATACAAAAGGGGAGGAATAGAGTAGGAAATAGGTGACATCACAGGGGGGAATGGTAGAAAGAAATGCAGTTCATTGGAGGCCAGTGTAACATGACAGATGACAAGCACAGATCATGGAAAGAGGTGTGCCACTAGATAAGTCATGGAAAGACAAGAAAAGGGAGGTGTACACTGTTACCTACACCAAAGTTTATTGCTGACCGTGCATGCGCGTGTCGCGCAATGAAGCGAGTAAGGCAGTAATGTGCGCGTGTAAGGCAGTGTGAGCATGTGGGGCGTGTTGGGAGAAGTTTAACACTGTCTGCGCGGGTGTGTGCACGTGTAAGGCAGTCTGAGTATGTTGGAGGCTGTTGGCAGACGTGTAACGGTGTTTGCACGGGTGTGCGCGTTTACACCCGAATACGTAGATTCGTAACCGTGGAAGCACGTGCGGGCGCGTGTAAGCCACTGTGAGCGTGTTTCAGATAGTATGCAAGTTGCTCCCCCCTGAGGAAACAGAAAGGAAAAAGGAAGCAACAGAATTAATAGGAAGCTAGCAGGGATAACTGCTGAAGCTAGCTGGTGAAAATAATTAGAAGCAGGCAATTACACAGGCAGAATAGTAGCCCAGCCCAGCACTTAAAACTCTGCAAACAGTAGTGCAGGATGTTTTCATTAAGAGACACTGCAAGACAGGAGTAAGCTAATAGAAGTGAAAACTGAAAAAGCTGAATTCAGAGCAGAAATGCTAGGGGCTGCCATAGCTGTCATAATGAGACATAGGCGACTTGCTGAGGGTGGTGACAATGCAGATGGTGCCAGACAACCCACAGTGAGGAGACGGAGAAGAGTGTACAGGCCCAGGGTCACCTACCACGGGTTACATGAGCTGGAGATAGTAGAGCGCTATAGAGTGGACAGAGAGCTCCTGCAGCAGATTGTTGAGCTGTGCAGGCCACGCCTCACACACAGAACCAACAGAGGGGAACCCATCCCAGTGGAAACCAAGGTATGTGTTGGCCTAAGAATACTAGCAACAGGTACCTTCCAGAGACCAACTGGCGATATGATGGGGATATCACAGGCATCAGCCTCCAGGGTACTACACCAGTTCCTGGATGCCATGTCAGCACATGTCGGTGATCATGTATATTTCCCCAATGCCCGTGAGGTATTGGCCAGCAATATGCATCTCTTCCAGCAAATAGCGGAATACCCTGAGGTACTGGGTGCTATAGACTGCACGCAGATACGCATCAAAGCACCAGCAGGTGAGCGGGTACGGCCTACATAAACCGCAAGGGCTTTCCCTCCATCAACTGCCAGGTCGTGTGTGATGCCCAGGGCATAATAATGAATGTGTGTGCTGGCTGCCCTGGGAGTTATCACGATTCCCACATCTGGCATTTGACGCAGCTGTACCAGACATTTGCCAATGGGGACATCCCACACGGACACCTAGTGGGGGATGCAGGTTATGCACTGGAGCCGTGGCTGATGACACCCATCAGAAACGCACACACACCTGAACAGGAACGCCATAATGAGGCACATGCACAAACACGTAATGTGATAGAGCGTGTGTTTGGGCTGCTCAAGTCACGGTTCCGGTGTCTGGACACATCTGGTGGAGCCTTGCAGTACACACCAACTACATGTACCCAAATCGTCATGGTATGTGCTATGCTACATAATATGATCTTGCGAAAACTGCTGCAGCAGGACCAGCATAGGGCCGGGCCAAACAGCCCCCCACCATTGCCAAGGCCATCACAGGCAGAGCATGACTCGGAGGAGGAACAACCTGAGCCTGCCCCAGTAGGCAGAAGGAGGCGTGCCCAGTATGCCCTGGCCTTGGCAAAGAGGCAATGCATAGCACATACACTGGCACAGTAGGAACCCTGGGAATGATACCCCTCTCTGACTCACTCATATAGTAACAGGGATGCCTAACATGACACAACCTGCTCTCAAACATGTACAGGGAGTGTAGTATGTGCATCCGACAGAGGCAGCCCTGCAGCACCACCTGAGGCATGATTGCCATGTGTCAAGCAATGTAACATCATCTAGTATATGCAAACATGAAGACCCTGCCTAATATCTCACCCTCACCAAGCATGATGCCACACTATGTAGACAAGAAGATCAAGTACAATAATCGGCTGAAGTAATGCAGTCAGTCAAAGGGGAGCCAATGTGTCACAGGCTGGGAAGATATGCGGAGTCTGACATGATGCACCACCTGCTAGGGGTGGCATGCACCTAGCATGCCATGCCCCATGGATACTGGCAAAGGCTGTCAGTACCCACAACATGCCCTGAATAGATAAGTCGCAAAACACACACCCAACCTCATAGGTTCTACAAGGGATAGGAACCTAGATGTAACACTACCCCATGACAGATGTACAAACAGCAAGATGTGTGCAGTGTAAATGCACACAGTAAGGAGAATGTAGATACCAGTCCTGTAATAGAGAACTGGGCAAGGCTCACAGCAGCACCCTAGCACTACCAGGTCACACCTCATACTGTGCTGTACAGCCGCAAAACATGGAACAAGCTACAAAAGGTGGGTGACTAGCAAGAAATGGCAAGGATAACCATACCCCCATGTTGGTACCACAACAAGAAGCAGCATGGAATAGCCATGGTCAACTACCAATGGCTAAAACTGCCTCGCAGTAGATAGCCTGCTGCAGACCACTGTCCTAATACCAGGAACATCACCTGGCCTATGTCGGAATACATGAATATATCAAGCCCCCCAAACCACATTATATTGCTCGACTGAAAATACCCAGACAAACACCGGTAGCATCGTACTAGCACCAACACAGTAGGGGAAAGTTACCCAGATGCCATAAACCAAACTGCCCAGGAATAATGTACTACCCCCACAAGAGGGGTAAGCATACTGGATGTGATAATCAGCAACATGTGTACTGGATGGCAAGATGAGAAGTGTACCCCTCACTAGTAAGACAAGACCATAGAGTAAGCACACTGGAAATACACACCCGAACCCAGTCCCTGGCCAGAATACCACAGTGCAAAATATGTGTAAAGTATAGGTTGCAGCCCACAAAACCGATGTTGAATCCAGAAAAGGCCCTGTGCAAGTGCAGAACATGGGACACACCACAGAACATGTTATACAGGCATTCCATGAACACAGCCAGGAATGCTATGCAATCACAAATAACAACAACACACAATGCCATACACGCAGACATCTGGCATGCTGGGCTCCAGCCATTACCAAACCATGCAAGAGAATGAGGAAGATACCACATGATAGAGCAAACATAAAAAGGGAAGTAATCACTGACCAGTAGTATGGCAACAACATATGTCCACACATACAATCCACTAAGTCCAGCCACAACAAGTATAACCTATGAATCCAGAGGCAATGTGACGCCTGTCCCAAGTACATAGACAACCACAACACCCCCGAATAAATACAAACATATGTGATAGATGCATCCATGTATCCAAAGCAGAGGTTGAGCTCCAACAAGCCAGTACTGTCAACACTAGTCAGGAGGAGAAGGTAACCACATACACCACGAACCCAGTCCCACATAGACCTATCACAACTGTAAACCAAACACATAAACACAGACAAATATGCCCGGAGGCCTCAATTACAAACACACCACACCAACAGATGCCTCCAAAGTAGATCACAAGCAACCACAACCTTCAAACATAGCACATGCAACGAATAGTACACAAAGCTGGTGTGCCAAACAGTCACAGGCCCGAAGGAGAAACAAATGCCTGATACAGTCGTAATAGGTGTCTGTATAGGCAGAAACACAGCTGTCCCACTCACCAGACTGAACAGGGGAAAGGGTAGAGTAAGCTGCTTGTAGGTAGCCACAAAATGCCACGTAACACAAGTACGCAGGTCACCCCAAAGCAAGCAGGAATATGATGCACTTAATGTCCATGCTGGGGTGAATTACCTGAGATGTACCTCCCTGGTCACCAACAAATGAGACATGTATGGTCCCTCCGAGTATGTACCCCAGTCTTGGGATGACACTGGCTGTGTGCAGCATCCAACCCCCACCAAGAATGATGCCACAGTACAAACACAGAATGCTCATGTTTAACAGCTGGCACAGTTACAGCTGTCAGTCCAAGAGGGTGTAATATGTGTCCGCTGGAGATGTCAAGCATGACAAGCCATGCTGCTGTTCCAGGGATGGCTTGCACCTGTTACCCCTGGGCATCTGGATACTGGATAAGGCCTTTGCCGCCTCCATAGAGCTGTATGTAGGCAAGGCCAAAAAGACTACCCACCACCCTAGAAAACATAAGTGGTAGGAAACATAAGGGTAATGCTGCCCAATGCCAGATGTGTAAACTGCAATATGCATGCCCCTGAAGCACTTCCCATTATGGAGATCATTGATGTCTGTCCAGTGACAGAAGCCTACTGCAGGCCTAGTGATACCACACCAGCACTACTAGGTTATACCACATACCATGTGTTATGGCCCCAACACCTGCACCAAGACATCAAAGGAGGGGGAGTATCCATATGCAGCACAGACACCCATATAGCCAGGTAACTGACAATGCACAAAGCAGCGGACACCACCCATGTGCACATAACTGTAGTCAAAACTGCTGTACAGTCTGTAGCATGCGACAGACCACACTCTCACACACAAGAACCCCAGCCAGACATCCGAAGACACTGGACAGTATGGATGTCCCACCAAATACCAGACAAGGTACACAAAGTACCACATAGGTGTCAAACCATAATGTATGCAAGGAGTCATCAGGGACCTAGGGACACAGGTCGACATTAATCTGTCATGTGACAGCCACAATGCCAATGTGGCTATGAAGACTGTTGATACTGGACACCGTATCATGAAAGGATTCACACCAACATCAACAGGGGTCACTGTGCCGCTGTACTGTCCCCTTATCAGACCCACAATCTAGTACAATGACTCATATGGGATGTACCATACATGACACCTGCAGCGGTTTGGAAGACCTCATAGTTACCCCACCAACAGGATAAAGGGTGCGGAATATATGTCATATGCTGCCTGGCTGTAGACACCCCAGCTGACTGCAGCCACACACTGCCTACACAGAGGCATTGTATGTCCGTTGTACCAGGCCATGTCCAACACAGGAGTAATGGACATGCTACACCACAGGAAATCAAAGCCATTGGAGCTGTGAGAGTCACAGATGTCAACCTCAACACATAATGAAATAAGATGTGCTGGAGGGACAGATACATAACCCATAGGCCCCCCACACCCAGAAACAGGATCCCAATCCATGGTAGGCAGAGCCCCTCACTGACACCCCTCAACAGGAATATTGCCAAGTGGATGGATGACCGTACATGTATACTGGGGGTCCCCACTGTGTCATGACCAGACAGAGGCACAGACAGTGAAGAACCTCATAAATGGCCATAATTAAACATAGCAAAGGGTGGCGAAAGACACACACACTCTAGCTAGGCTTACCAATGGCCTAGGGTGTCTAGCCTACTATGAACCCATGAACCTATGAAGATACAACACGTACAGGACACTAAGGATAATCACAAGGCTTACCCAACTGATGGTAGGAACCATGTTGGGCATCCACAGATATGCTCCGAATCACACAGATATTACAAACAACAAACCAAACACACACACATGTTGCTAACATACAACCTGTCAGGTGCAGTGAAAACACCCCCCCCCCCCGAGTGCAAAATACCTATCCCAGCAGATGGTCCCCTGACATTGCAGATGCTGAGGTAACAGCCATCATTTGCAAAGCAGAACACACAGCAGCAAAGGTATGTGACGGTGTCCTGTGCTGAGGCCAACATGGACCCCAAGAGTAATGGAATGCAAAATCACACTACTGGCCAATGTCAGCCTTACCACAGGGTATGTACCCAAAGAGCAGTGTACAACAACAGTGGTCCATCACAACAAGGGGGTTGCCTGAATGGATACTCCAAACTAACACCCCAGGATCCTGACAAGCTTGTTCTGTACAGCTATGGAAAGGATCAGTATGTACCGCAGACAGAAGGCTAATGTGGACCTACTGATACCGGACCCGACACACTGTGGCTGTTGTAACTGCAGAACTGGCCCCTAAACATGTCTGACCCATTTGAAGCAGTCATTAAGGTCAGTGATGAGGGCTATGTGGTCCACACAGCGTAGCTGGACTGTGCACATGCTTCTAGACCATACCGTACGTGTTCAGTATGGATATGTTCACCAGCTTAAATATACAACCCTATGTCAGTAGAGGGGTTGCAAAGCAGACCAAGGACAGAACTGACATGGTCAGACATGCTGCATCCATGCCAGACTAAAAAGCGGATATGAGTGGCATCCCACAAGGCCTGGTCTTGCCCCCCCACCCCCGTTCTGTATACATGTCCCATAGGTATAGGCCAACATGGAAGGACTGTGACTGAGCATGTATGCAGAGGAGTACAAACAGCCCACCGTATCCGACCCCCAGCTAACACAAGAAACCCACAAAAGGGCCACCCACAAACAAACAACTATAGCCATAGCCAAGTCAGCAAGCTAATCGCAGAAATGTGTATAGACAACCACTGTGGATATACAGTAAGTGCCCACAAAATACCACGCAGGTGTTAACCCATGAGGCACCTAACATGTAATGTGAGACCTGGGTACAAAAGGTGATAAATAACCTGCACTGGACAAACATGTGTCTGTAGTGTTCGCAGAAACATGTACCATATACCCACCCAAACATGAAGGCTGGCAGATGTAGATAGGGGAAACCACTCTGGCTCTGCAGCCATCCTCCATCAACATCACAACTGACTACAATAGCCCTTGTGGGATATACCGCAGCAGACACCTCCAATGACTGTAAAGTCCACAACACTACCCACCAGGGTAGCAAAAGCCTGAACAGATGCCATGTGTTGCCTGAGTAAACAAACTGCAGCCCACACACCGTCCATCCTTCCCAGCTACAGGAAAGCTGTGCCTGATGTATGATGCCATGTCCAACCTGGAATGAATGAACATGTTGCACCTTGTACAATCTGAATGGCAGTGAGCTATGCACATGAGAGACCTGAACCCCAGCACTGACATACATAGGACAAGCTGTACAGAATGATCCATAACACAGAAGGCACCCCCACACTGCAGTAAACTCCTGATACAGGGCAGCCAGAGTGCCACATATCGACACCCCTCAAGAGGCATCCTGATGAGTGTATGGGAGATGGTAGGCTACCCTGGGTATCACTGTTATGTCAGAGGTAGACAGAGGCACAGTATACCAACCATGACATATGTAATGGCAAACCCCAGTTACAATGTGTGTCAAAGGACAAACACACCCTGTGACTACCATCAGCAATGGCCTACAGAACATCGCTAGTGTTTGCCAATGCCCACCCATGTTGTGGAATACACTAGCAATGTTGGACGAGCCTGGTGCAGGTAGTCCATATCTGAACATATTGCAACATGGTCATATGTGCACAACTGGCCCCTACACAGTCTGTCGTGCTCACTATGAAGATGTCAAGCAGTGATAGGACTAAAGCCCAGGATACTGTCCACTACAGTGAAATACCGAACCAGTACACTATACGGTACTACAGTGTTAGGTCATTATGAAAGTATGTTGAGAACTGTCTGCAAAGTATCACATGCAATTCCTGCAGGCACAGTATAATCCCTGTTGTGGCAGACACGAAGCAGTTGGCCAGTTAGTACACAACATGACACCCAGCACACAATCATAAGCGTGTGATAATGATGAAGGTCACACACACCCAAATATGTGTTGGACTTCAGAGTACAACATATGGAAAGCTCACACTGGGCATGCTCGCACACTTTGATAAATGAGGCATATGTCAGACAACATGACATGGAAAGGCTGAACTGGGCATGCTCACACACTTAGGCCATATCTCTGTGTAGCAGTTGGCCACACATATCTGGTATTTGTACGTGTCAGTCCAGGAACCAACCACAACACAGCAATCAGCCCAGTGCACACAGTAAATGACCACAGAGACATAAGTGATATAGTGGATCGCCATCATATGCAAACATCTGCCACAGATACACAAGTTGGTCATAGGAACAGGGAATGCTATGGCAATAAAGACCTGCAAACAGTAGAACAGCACTACAAATATTGTGCATCCGACAATTGAACATATGGGTGTAGAGGTCAATACTAGGCTTCTTGCCCCAGGGAATGGCAGCTCAGTCAGAGTGCGCTTGGCATCTGCATCCCCAGGATAGTAGGCTACCGTGCCACTGTACAGTATGTCACAGAAGGCGACATGTGAGGCTAGTGAGCTGTGCATCTGTCTAGCAGGGGCACCGTGGAGGTCTCAGGGATTGAATGTGCTAAGCCACAGCCATGTTGTCGGTGTGTGCTGTGAGAGGGTTGCTGAGGATCTCTGACAGTAGGTGTCCGTCAATAACAGACTGAGGGGAGCCCTACCTGCATTCTCTGGACGATTCCACTGTCAACACTGTGTTGTAATGAGTATGTGTGAATGAAGTGCCATGCTGGAAATGTCCACAGATGTCCTCCCTCTGTGGGCTACAGCTCTGCAATGTAGTAGGTCGCTCTGTCTGTAGAACGGCGCATATATGGCCGGTGTACAGATGACAGGTGTCTTGCTGTGGAGCAGTCATGGGTATATGTGGGATAACATGACCAATGCAAACTGTACACGTGCTCATAGGTTGCAAGTGTCAAGGATTATGCTGAGTGGCCAGTATAGTCCTCCAGCATGGGTCCTCTGAAGTCATCCACCCCAGTCTACACAAGTGTAGAGTCTGCTTGTGCTAAACACAGTTTGTGTGCAGTGACAACCTTGCCTGGGGGTGGAGATGGGATATGGATGTCCAGGGAAAGGTGGACATGGGCAGGTATCAACAATGGTGGTCTACCTCTGGTGTGGAACAGTGAGTACCCACGTTGCAGATGGACAGGTGCAATATGTATTAACCCATGTGGCTGTGGTGTGTGGTTCTGCCATAGCACATGGACCCACAAATTGTAGTGGCGGTAGGGTAAAGTGGTAAAGGCCTGAGTAGTTCTCACACACAATATGCCTGTACCTGATATTAACAACTGGAATGGTGTATGTGAATACCTGCATATCCTGGCACTGTTCCCAGGGAAGCTAAGTGTGTGTCCTGGATGTGGGTGTGGTGTGCCGGACTGGTTGTGTTGTGTGTTACAGGGTCCTGTGGTCCCAAAGCATGGTATAGAACATAACCTGCCAGTGCGATGTGCACATCTGACCCTGATGTAGGTGGCTGCAAATGCATATACATGCTATCCCCCACCTGACAGGTAGTACGACATCTACAAACCTCTGTGGAAATGAAGATGTCAGCACCCTAGAAATACTACAGGTGCAGAATAGATGCCCAGTAATTTGGATAGTATGCTCTGCTAATGTGTCGCCTTCAAGTGTCATAATATAGTTAGGTAGGGGTTCGAATCCTGCAAATGCTCAGTGTGTGTGTATGTGTGTGGGTGAGTGGGGTTTGTGTGTGTGAAAGGGTGTGAGAGGGAAATGTTCCTTTTGGCAACTGGGAGACCACACTACAGGATGCACACCCCCCTTTCTAAACACAGATGATGTCAGCACCCTATAAGTGCAGCAGGAGAAAGAAAGCCTCCCAGTAATGCGAATAGCGCGCTCTGCTAATGCATCCATCTCATGTGTCATAACATAGTTAGGTAGTGGTTTGAATCCTGCAAATGCCAAGTGTGTGTGTTGGTATGGGGGGGGGTGTTATTGTGTATGTGCAGATATGTAAGAGGGAAATGTTCCTTTTGGCAACTGGGAGAACAAACTACAGGATGCACACACCCCTTTCTAAACACAGATGATGTCAGCACCCTATAAGTACAGCAGGAGAAGAGAAGCCTCCCAGTAATGCGAATAGCGCACTCTGCTAATGCATCCGTCTCAAGTGTCATAACATAATTAAGTAGTGGTTTGAATCCTGCAAATGTCAAGTGTGTGTGTTTGGATGGGGGGGGGTTATTGTGTGTGTGCAGATATATATGAGGGAAATGTTCCTTTTGGCAACTGGGAGAACACACTACAGGATGCACACGCTCCTTTCTAAACACAGATGATGTCAGCACCCTATAAGTACAGCAGGAGAAGGGACGCCTCCTAGTAATGCGAATAGCGCGCTCTGCTAATGTATCCGTCTCACGTGTCATAACATAGTTAGGTAGTGGTTTAAATCCTACAAATGCCAAGTGTGTGTGTGTGTGGATGGGGGGGGGGTTATTGTGTGTGTGCAGATATGTATGAGGGAAATGTTCCTTTTGGCAACTGGGAGAACACACTACAGGATGCACACGCCCCTTTCTAAACACAGATGATGTCAGCACCCTATAAGTACAGCAAAGGAAAGGAAGCCTCCCAGTAATGCGAATAGCGCGCTCTGCTAATGCATCCGTCTCAAGTGTCATAACATAGTTAGGTAGTGGTTTGAATCCTACAAATGCCAAGTGTGTGTGTTTGGATGGGGGGGGTTATTGTGTGTGTGCAGATATGTATGAGGGAGATGTTCCTTTTGGCAACTGGGAGAACACACTACAGGATGCACACGCCCCTTTCTAAACACAGATGATGTCAGCACCCTATAAGTACAGCAGGAGAAGGGAAGCCTCCCAGTAATGCGAATAGCGCACTCTGCTAATGCATTTCCCCTGCGTATCGTAATATAATTAGGTAGGAGTTTGAAACCTGTAAATGACATGTGTGTGTGTGCATTTCCGTATGAAAAACATGTTAGTTTTGGCAATCAGGTGATCACACTACCTGATGCACATTACCCTTTCAAAGTACTGATGTTGTCAGCACCCTATAAGTATAGCCAGAGACGAGGAACTATCTAGTAAACCGAACAGTGCGCTTTGCTAATGCGCCTCTCTCACGTGTCATGACCTAGGTAGGTAGTGGAATGAATCCTGCAAATGGCAAGTGTGCATGTGTGTGGGGGTAGTAGGGTGTGTGTAAATGCAAGTGTGAGGGAACAGATCCTTTTGGCAAATACTACAATACACCAGATGCTGCATACTCCACCAGTAAACACAGGGGATGTCACCACACTATCAGCACAGCCAAACAGGGCTAGTTGGCTAGTAATGCCAATAGTGTGCTCTGCTACTGTGTCTATTACCATCGTCAGAGTACAGATAGGCATGTTTTGGTAACCCACAACTGTCACGTGTGGTTGTGTCACACAGTATGACCTTGTGCGGGTGTTTGTACATAACAATGCATGTCATTGCCTAACCCAGCAATGGCATTGCACACATGATGTATGTGTGTGACACATACACATAAATACCTGTGACCTGCAGTAGTTACCATGTCTGACACATGCTTTGTGTGGATAAATTGTATTAGCAATGTATACCAATATGACTGTGTCTTACTGTGCAGGGTCCGCACGTGGTATGTCCCTATACAGTGTGGGTGTCTATGGTGAAAGACCTACAGCAGGGGATACACATCTGGTCTGGGCCATATAGTGTACATGTAGTCAATGTACAGGTGCTGCATGTTCCCACCTGTTGTGGTAGTGGTAACATGTCATTCCACTGCAATTCGGTGACCACATGCTGTGAACTCTTCAACTAGAGTGTTGTAGCTACAGTAATGCTCACACACAATGTTCGCTGGATGCAGTATGGCCTTATAAACACAGTTCATGGGACTGTCATAATGGCGGTGTTGTTATGGAGGATAGGTGGTCTTCCTGTGTATGTGAGGGTTGTGTGTGCCATGCTATGAACCAGATGGCAGTCCGACACACTGTCAGCTGCACATGAGTAGGCCCTGATGGTTTGTGCTGTGCCAACAACCTGGAGGTATGTGTATCTGTGTTAACTTGGGATACCACCCCCCTATCCATGTGTGTTACATGTGTAGGGGACGACAGGCATGGTATGGGGCATAACCTGTCAGTGATGGGTAACACCTGTGAGCCATGAATCATGCATCCGGTACTGCACAGACATTGCAGTCCACCGTGCTGAGGGCAGTGTCTGGTGCATGCATCCTCCGGTGTACACTGCTGTTGTTGTGTAGCAGCACTGTTAGTGTCCTAACCTGTGTGATACCCACGGAGGTCACTATGTAAGCCATGTCCTGCAGCATAAGGCAGTATGTGTGTACCAAGGAGCCTTGCCAGTATACATCGGGCCATGTGTGCCACATGCAAGATGACCCGTGAACATCAATGTGGCTTCCCTAGCATGTAAGCACACGTTGACAGCCAGTGGATACCCTATGAATGACAGTGGAGACTGAGCATAATGTAGACATACAACAGCCTTCCCACATATAGTGGTAGAATACCTGGGGAGGGTATGTTGGCAACCAACATCAGGCTCATACTGGCCTGTGCCACATGCTGAGAGATCCATTCTATGTTCCCTATCATGTAGTCCAGGGAGGTATGTCCCAGGCAGCCACACTGGCATGGTCAATGAGTGAGTCATATCTGTCCATGCCTCTGTCTGACCTGTATGCATGTGTGCTGTGGTGGACCATAGTGCCCCTGAGTCATATCAATGTGACCTTCACCAGATACAGCCTGTTGAGTGGGACCCCAGTGCAGCACACATGACAGGTACCTGACACGTCTGTAGCAGGTGTGTTGTGTAGCCCTACAGGCTGTGGGTGTGTGGCACAGGGGATGTGCGTGCCATGCGTGGCATGTGCTCTGTTCCGACGGAACATATGCCTGTGTGCCAGCTGCGGAGGTGTGTGATGCCCAGGCAGGCTGCTAGTCTGAGTCCCCACGTATGCCCCAGTGTGTTCAGCATGATGTCAGTGTGTGTCAATGTCTGACTGGTATTGTCGTCACTGTAATATCTTGTATTGATTTATTTATTTATCCTACATTTGTTGACTGGGATAGCCCAACTGGATGCATGTCCATTTCCAGGGGAGGCCCGTGGAGACAAGCTACAAGGGTAGCAGATACAGCATTACAGAATACTAGCATTACATAGTACAAACAGATTATTTACAGAGATTACATAAGTAAGCAAGTCAAACATGTTCCACAGGTTAATGTTAGACCTGAGCACAAGCCAGGATTAAATTGAAATTACACAGTACAGTGGTTCACAGAGGTTACCCATTCGAGTTAGCCAGGCTTGATACATTGACATAGCCAGTTACGTGACAAATGTTGTTTGAGTCTACTGTTAAATGACCTAAGGTGGACATTAGGGTAATATCAGCTGGAAGTGAGTTCCAGGATCTACTTACAGGGTTTGCAAAGAGAGAATCACCAGCTGTGTTATTAAACTCGCTAGTTTGAAGTAGTACATTGTTAGAGGATCGAAGCGGTCTAGGATTGTTATAGGGGGTGATTATAATTTAAGTGCAGGAGTATTGTCTGGATTATAGAGGATTTTATAGGCCATAATCAGTTGGTTATATTGTATTAGGCTGGGTATTGCAAGCCAACCAAGCTGATTTAGATTGATGCAATGATGTGTCCTAAAAGGCGGGCCAGTGGCAAACCTGGCAATGTGGGTGTAGCAAATCGAGTGCTTGTTAAGGACAGTCTTGTTCATAAGTGAGAGTAGAGGGGATGCATACAGAAGGGCTGAAACAGGGTGTGAGCGAGCTATGGCACCTTTAGCTGGAGGGGCTAGGAAGGCTTTAATTCTGTAAAGTGACCCTAGCTTTCTATTGATGGCTTTGCTAATCTGGTTAACATGTATGTCACATATGAGATTATTGTCTATGATGACACCTAATAGTTTCGGAGATGGGTCAGGGGAGATTATTGTGCCATCAGTTGATGTTATGGTAGCGGTGAACGTGGTAGACCTACGTGTTGGTGGAATAACAGCAGTTTAGTTTGATTGGGATTTAGGATCAGGCGGTGTTCAGAAAGCCAGTTTGCTATTGTATTAAAGGTGGTCTGGGTAGCTGACCATAACTCTACTGGAGATGTGGCTGAGCAGATCAGAGTAGAGTATACAGCATATTGGATACAGCTGACTTTTGGGATGACAGTATAACGGTCGTTAATGATGATGGAGGACAACAAGGGCCCTAGGATAGAGCCTTGTGGTACTCTGAGGGTGTTAGGTAGAAGGTTAGAGGGTTTGTTCTGCCAGAGGCCGGCCTGCTGTTGACCATGCAGGTAGGATTGACACCACTGGAAGGCTCCAGTATCTAGACAGTCTGTGCAGGGTGTGGAGTCCAAGTTGGTGATCAACCACATCGTGTGCCTTTGAGTTATCCGAAAAGAGGGCTGTGGATATATAATTAATGTTGCAAGTATGGCTTATGGTGTTAGTAAAGGCTAGGAGGCCTGACGTAGTGCTGTGATGAGGACATAAGCCATGCTGAGTGTCTGCCATAATGCGAGTTTGGATTAGGTGGTGCATGACTTGTCTATGATGAAAGTCTCCATAATCTCTGCAAGTGGAGAGAGTATAGCTATTGGCCTATAAGTGGAGACTTCAGTAGAGCTGCCTCCTGTGTGAAGTGGGATTACATATGACATTTTCCAGATGGTGAGAAAGTTAGATTCTAACATAGTACCTTTGATTACCTTTGAGACGAGGTAAGCAATAGCATCATCTGGTTTTGATAGGTACTCGGCAGGGAGTTGATCAGCAGACAGTGTAGTGGGTTTCACTGTTACAACCAAGGTACGGAGAAGTGAAGTGGCGACTGGTTGGCAGCTGGACGCAAGTAGTTTTCTAGGGGTGCTGCTTTCAGGACCAGGGGAGCTAGGAGGTAGATGGCTAGCTAGGGCCTGCAATGTCTCAGTAAAGGACTGGTCAAAGCTGTCAGGAACATCTTCAGGGGTATTATCAATAGTAGCAGCAGGGATTGGGTTTGACGTTTGTCCTGGACGTAGTATATATGACATGCCACCTGACAGGGTATGGCATTACTGGGTTCAGAGAGACCAGTCCCAGATTGGCTGTGTGGTGGCATCCCACACATGTGTTGTACATTCCTGGCCAAGGGTGATGGCTGACTGCATACATGTGGCAGCTGTGACAATGACACATGACTCACATAAACCACGACTGGACCATAGAGGCGATTCACAGGTTACCTTTGCACATGCCACCCTAGTAGTGTGATTGCCATGGTGAGTACCAACACATAGGGCCAATGGGGAACAACATACTGAAGGTGTGTATGTGTGGGTGGACTGCCTCTGTTTCATAGCACTGACATATATGACTGCACACGTGGGTAAATGCCAGGTGAGGCGTGTGCAATGTGTCACAGGCGACGTACATGCGTACAGGACAGACAGTGATGTTCTGGCATGTGTAAGGTTCACATACATATGGTGCGCTATGCAGATGTCACTAGCAGTCTACAGAAGCACTGTAACTCTGCATTGCAGGTGTAAGCAGTGTTCCAGGGACCCCAGGCGAACATGCATGCAAACAAAGCTACAGTACACAGGGCTGGAAGTACTGCATTATACAACAAAGAAGGGGTAACAATAACAGTATGTAACAATGCAAATATGTAGGCACTATCAACATGTACCCAGGAATACGCAGCACAGATGCCCATGGTAGAACCGATATTATGTCATACTTATTTGTGATCTGGACAACATTGGTACTGCACACATATCTAGATGTGTGAACATACACATGGCATAGTCGTTGTGGGCATCTTGACACCATTACTGTACATGTCCACCATTGGATATCACTACTTGCGTTAGCTTTCCCCCTGTGCTACCCATGTATGCGGCTATCTGTTGACAACCTTACCACTGGCATGCAATTATGTGCAGCTGTTATACGTTGGTATGTACTATGAGTGCAGATAACAATTCAGGACATTCATACAGTTACTACAGCAGGCATGCTGGGGTACACACACAGTCATAGCAGCACACTGTACTGTTACCAACATGATACTACTAATACACGTCTATGTAGTCACCCTGTGCATCAGCAACGTGCTTACCTGTTCCCGCAATGATGTTGGAGATTGCAGGAGGTGGCACAGTGTCATCATATGCACAGGGTGTGGATTAGGTATGCCTGAGTCAGCCACTGATACCACCAATTGACATGTGTGTGTATGTGTGTTGGTGAGGGGCAGCAGTACAGGGTGGGGCAGTGTTGGTGCAGTGTGTGCGTGTATGTGGTTGCCCTAAGTGTTAACATTTTTCATGTGTGTATGGACGCACACAGTTCCACCTCATGGCTGCCATATACAGGGGTTTGTGGACAGCCACAGACTGCACCTGGCAGGCCATACAGATCAGTGTCTGTGTGCACGGACATGGTACCTGTGCCTGGCAGGGGTGCTACGGACCGTATCCAGTACAAAGCCTGACTGGGTACTGTCATCAGAAGCGGGGGGTGTTGACTGGACACATGTCCCTGTTGGGACTGTCCAGAGCCACGTGCACGTGGTCTCCTGGGGCGTTCCGATGACAGCACAGACCCAGCATTGCTGGGGCTGCTGCTGGCACTATGGGGGCGTCTTGCGAGCCTGTTGCCATCCGCGCCGACTGCCAGCTGCTGCCGCTGCCGGCATACGGCCACGTCGATGCCGCAGATGCCCACCATTGCCCTGGCTCATGGACATCTGGTTGTGGAACTGCTGTAATATGTCCCCACAATGTCTGTCTATGACATCGGTGAAGTTACAGATAGCATCCGCAATGTCACGCATACTGTCTGTCATGGCTGTGCGACATGCTCTGAGCTCCCTCAGACCCTGTCTGGTGTACCTTTCCATACGTAACTGAGCCTGCATTACAGTCCGAATCATAGCTGAGGTTGACAGAACTCTTTGGGCACGTCGGCCAGAGGCAGTACGCCCACGGATGCTCCCACGAGAACCCATGGGCAACTGTCTGTGTGGTACCATCGGAGGACCCTGCCCATGGCTGATGTGTGGGGACGCATGTGCCACAGGTACCACATTACCCTGGTCTATGCCCGCTGTATCCTGTCCATCACCTAGGGACAATGGTGACAAAGGATGTATAGGCAGGATGACTGTGCGCAATGATGGGTTTAACAGCTGTGTACAGTCAATTGGCTGACCAATGGCAGACCCTGACACACCTTCCTGTACCATTACACATATATCATCATTACCAGTAGCTGTGGCACAGGATTCAGGTTCCCTGCTGCAGGTCACCAGAGCAGCCCCAGAACCTGTGGGATGAAGACAGGAAACACAGTTTACAGTCTCCAGACATTGTTACCAGTGATGCACTTATACACACATGCACACATGGACACATGCACACAGGCACACATGCACACATGCACACAGGCACACATGCACACATGCACACGTGGACACATGCACCCGTGGACACATGCACACATGCACACGTGGACACATGCACACATGGACACATGCACACATGCACACGTGTTCACATGCACACATGCACACATGGTCACGTGTACACATGCACACATGCACACATGCACACGTGGACACAGGCACACATGCACACATGCACATGTGGACACAGGCACACATGCACACATGCACACGTGGACACAGGCACACCTGCACACATGCACACATGGGCACAGACACACCTGCACACATGCACACATGCACACCCTGCAGTATACACACAGAGCACTACTGAGTTACACTACTGTTACTAGCATTATCAGGACTATTATAGGTTATGTTAAACACACTCACCAGCATGGATGGCCTGTCTCTCTGTAACCCTGGAGGGACCTGCAGAAATGATGAGATTAATGTCAGTGGGCACATCTGTCCCATTGATATTGCATATGATACAGTGTACAGAACAGTCAGGTGTACATATGGCATATTACCTGCACGTTCCATGTCGTGCTGCTGTGTGGAACCAGCCTCCATCATAATGCAGGTGTACTGCTGTTGGTGTTCCGGGGCTGGAGCCACAACACTTAGGAGTAGCCCCTCCAGTCTGGTGAGGGGGGATGTGTGGCCACCCCACCTCCTGTGGCAACCTGTTGCCTGTGGATATCTGATGCACGCTGCCAGACACTTCGGATTAAATCACTGCAGTGATGTCGTACCTGCTCATATGTCCTGTTATGCGTGCCAATATCATTTACCCTACGGACAAGGTCTTGCCACAGTGCGGCCCTCTCCTACTGATTCTGACTGGTGCGGGAAAACAGGATGTCATACTCCCGCACCAGGCTCTGGTGGATCTCCTCATCTTCCGCCACAGAGTAGGCGGGGTTACGCTGTCGCGCCATCTCCCTGGAAGAGAACGCAGACAGGATATCAGCAGACCATGTCAGCAATATATGGCACACATACTATACATGATACTCATGTGTAGTGATATACTACTACTCCCATATGGTGCATGTGTGTGTGTCATGGTGGATACACAGGTACATGGCCAGATATCAGTGCTCAGCCAACACCTGTGCAACAATACCTGCCACATTCCACACAACGTAGTAGCATGCCCCATCGGTCAGCACACACTGACAGGTGCAATGCACAACCTCACTCTGGGGTTCATCCCAAGGTACTGTATGTGGGACACCGTCCACTACTGTGATGTGGACAGACGTTACTCGGCCTGGATATACATATCCCACCACCACCACCAGCACAGTAGACTACTTTGATATGTATGTGGTTAGACAGTTCTTCACTTGCTGGGACTGGGATGGTATCCATGCAGCACACTGGGCCAGTGGAAGCCACAAGCCACACTGCTGACCCCTTTGCAAATGCTTACCATGGACATGCTGCGGATTGCATGACACTTGCACACACATGTCTAATCCAGGCCCTATGCACAAAGGTTAGGCATCCTGTCCGGTGGACCCCAGACAGAGGCAGATTGTATAACAATAGCAGGAGGCTACTGCAGGCCAGAGCACATTCACATTAAGGGTAGGCATCTGTGGTCAACACTGGTACTACGCTACAGTCCGTCATAACAACAGCCACAGCCTACTCTGGGAGGGAAATGGACACAAGCACTATGGATGACCACAAGGCCTTCTTCAGTTATGTTACACATATGGACCACATGCCTCAGATATGCTCTGTGTTAATCCACACCTACTTAACATTCACCAAACACACGCATATTGGCAACAATCCTGCAGACATGTTCGTGCACATATCCCCCTCCTTCTCCCCACCTTTGAGATATTTATCCCAGCTGGATGTAACCTCCCTATCATCGCACATGTCCAGGTGAGGGCCGCCTCAGCAGAGGAGAACACACAGCATCACTGTGACCTCGTGGTCCCCCTGGATGTGTGCTACCAGCACTCTGAGAGGACATACCACCGCATGTAACAATGATAGTTTATCTTGGCCATGCTACAGGATATGTACCTGGACAGTGGCATACAGCAACAGTGGTCCCACAACACTAAGGGGGCACCTCGACTGACCCTGGGAATTACCACATCATATGCATAATGGGCCTGATCTGCTACGCTATGGGATTATGCAGTATGGGATGCATATGCAGTGACATCAGGTACCTGCAGACACTTGTTCCCAGCCAGTGTGCCTTTGGGATGGGCTGATCCTGACTTTTGGGCCTGGCTGACATTTCAAAGCAGTCACTACAGCCATTGCTGGGCCAACGACAGACACATGCTGCCAGGATCCTGGCCTATGACTGCTTGACATGTGATGTATGGTCATCCCCCTTTTGTTGGAACTACGTACACACAACATATCACATGGACATACCTATGGATACAGACCTATGACACATTTGGAGGGTTCACAGTATGCACACTATTAACCTGCTACTTTGCATTACCTCTGTTTGTTGCAGCTGGTTGCATTACCACAGCTTCTGCTTGTTGCTGCTACTGTCAGTGCTGACAGCTTCAGGTTACAGAGAGTCACAGTGTCTGGTGTTTTGTTTTTTTTTTTTCTCTCTCTCTCTCTCTCTCTCTCTCTCTCACTTCTCGCTCTCCCTCTGTCTGCTTACAGACAATGCAATGAATGTATTGCATGTGGGGAGTGTTAGCACTGGATGCTTTTTTAGGTATCTGCATAGGTCCATGTGATGGCCTCTGCACCAATTGTAAGTCAGCATTTGCTAATTGCATACAACCAGTTGTGTACTGATTGCAGTTCTCACTGTGATTTCAGGTCAGTGCTATAAAAGGGTATGTGTGATAGGCGTTGCCCTTTCAGATTGTGAGGGTGGGGACCATGCTGGTATGCTGTGGACAGTGTTCTGTGACTGTAAAGGTTAGTATCTCTCTCATGCTCCAGGCTGTGTTGTATATTCACAATTCTCCATTCCTCTTTCATGTTCCCTGTAGCAAGTGTGTATGCACATTGACTCCTACAACTATATATAGATATATTTATATATATATATATATATATATATATATATATATATATATATATACATATATATATATATATATATATATATATATGTACATATGCATACATATATCTATGTACTTTAACTGACCTTATTATCTACAGGCTGCCAACTAGCATGGCTGTTTCTTTTCACACACTACTATTATGGAAATCCAGTAGTTTTGACATTTATTTTAAATGACATGCTTTGTGTACTACACATCCTATATTCCCTTTACATTCATCCCTACTTTTACAGGTTATATTTATTTTAGCACAATGTTTTGTATAAGAGTCATGGCTTAGTGGTAGGTTGTACAGACTAGTGTTTCCAAGGTCCTGGGTTCGGACTGACAGTGGGAGTTTATTTTTCTTTTGAACTGAGTACAGGACCTGTCAATCACAGTGACTAAGGCACTTTTAAGCAGTTGTAACCGGCTAGCTGGTTTGCTGGAGCTCACGCAAGACTGGCGGTTAGCTACAAGACACCAGCTATTTTCTTTGAAAGAAAAGAAAATGGGGAGACAGGAAAGTGGTGAAAAAGGGGTCACAAAGAGGGTAAGATAGTAGGGAAACAAGCTTGGGATGTGCAGGAGGGATGTAGGTAAGGCCCATAGCTGCCCATTTCTTCATCAGCAACAGCTGTGCATATGTATGTAATTTGGTGTGACATTTGAAACCTTCCACCCCTGAAAGAGGTGTCAGGGCAACAATAATACTTGTTGTACAGCCAATTGTAATTGATAGGTTCCATGTCCAGCGGACATGTGTGCAGAATGGGCAGCTATGTATGGGGCGTAATTTTTGTGGGTACAGAGTGCCCTTTTTTTTTTTTTCAGGTAAGAGTGGTATGTCAGGTGAAGGAAGTCGGTTCAGCTGGGGAGGTAGGTTGGGTAGGTAAACAGACAAGACAAACAAGACGCATACAGGGGCAGTGTATGACACGTGTGGGGGGTTACGCAATTGACGGGGATGGAGGTTTGGATATCCAGAGCCCATGAGCCCACAGATGGCAAGAGTGGAACTGATATCCCCACCCATAGGCAGTTGCCACTGTTCCTTCACTGCCCAGGATGGGGCAGTGCTGGGGGCTGTGTAGGCGGGGCAACAGGCATGCCTGTTAGTTGCGCCACCCGTGCCTCGAGCTGGCATAGGGGCTCAAGGACAGAGTCCCGAATCTCCCTACGCACCACAGTCCGGACGCTACGGAGGGTGAGTGGTGGATCTCCTCTGGCCACACTTGCAGAGGGGGGGGCGAGCCCCATCCCCTGCAGCGCTTCCACCCGCAGGTGGCACAGGGCCACCGGAGGAGGGTCCGGACTCGGCACTAGTGCCAGGTGCACTCGCCAGCTGAGGTGGGAGAGGTGGGTCCGCTGGAACCCGCCTTCCCTGTCGTACTATATTTTGCATTATGTCATGACAGTTTGGGTTAGTGACATATAATACCATTCACAATTAGTTGTAACAGCATGCATTAGTATTCCCATTAACCAAACACCCGGATATTCACACCATTGAACAGCGTGCATAACACATGCATAATTTGAACAGAAATACACAGTCCAACAACATGCAGGGTTAATTGATGTAAACAGGCCATCAGGTGTGGATGTATGAACAGGGCAGATGCATCAACGGACATGCAAATATATATGATCCAACAGGACAAACGTCCAGGGGTATTAATTGTGATTGCACATACCATTTTCACGTGGAATGGGTTATATGTGGTTATAGGGTGGGGTAAAGAAAGTAATATTAACACCTTCGAATAACAATACATATGCTGTACATTTCTAATAGCTACAGTTATATACACACTACTGTTCTAACTACAGTGTCCTATATGATAACTATTTCACCTTGTTGATAGGACTGTTACTGCAACATCAATATACATTTTAGTGTTCTTCATACACATTCATATCTAGCTTTGTTCAGCTACATCATCTTGCTACTTTTGCTTTATATAGCTGTAGACAAGTGTGGATGTTTGGTATATCAGACAATCATCCTATCTGCGTATTTCAGACTGAGAGCAACATATCCAGTTTTGGGATACACATTCCACATGCAGCAACACTTTGAACATATTTTGCTGTTTGGTTTTGAGTCTCACATGCATTTCATTCTGTCTTGACTGCAGTATACTTTATTCAGGGGTTATTACTACTGTATTGCTGGATTCATGACACTTTCTCACACTCTCTCACTTACTTTCATTTTACTATTCAGGATGGTACTTCTAGGCTTTATTGACATGTTTTAACAGTAGTTATTACAATCCTTTCCAGCAGTCTCACTTCTGTCATGTTTCAGTATTTCCACAGGGATATATTTCACACATGTGATTTCATCATCTTCTGCAGCTATACTTTTCAGCCTGCTGAAGGTTGTGTACTATTTTCTTACAGGCAGGGCATTTTTATTTCAGAATATATGTTGGACAGTTTCATGTTTAGTTTACACTTACAGGCTGGGAACTCTTGTAATCAAGCAATACTTGCATACACTTTCACACTGTTACTTGCAGATTTTATTCCTTACTGACTACACTGCACTCTTTTGCTGACTGTCATACTTTTATATTTCTTTACAGTTACTGGTAGTGGATTACTGACCTGCCTGGTGGCATAACCGCACCAGCCTATCGCCATAGGCTGTGCGGTTCGCAGAACGGACACCTGCAGCTGTAATATAAATGAAGTAATATTGGAATACACATCTCCATAATATCAGCTAGTTTAATTTTTACATACATAATTAAATGTTACTTACTCAGTAGTGGGCGTTGGGTGTTTGCCGGGCCTCCTGGATCCAAAGGTTCAGTTGGTCCTGCTTGCATCTCTTCAGGTCCGCATGGTGGTGACGGACCTGCTCACCAGTCCTTGGAATCCCTGTGGCACTGGTGAGATCATGAGCCAACTGGTCCCACGCCTCAGCCCTGTATGCTCCCCAGAGGACCTGGCCCTGCATGAGTTGGGCCTCATGATTGTGGACTAGGAGCCAGGCCATGTACCTGGACTCCTCAACACCCCACCTCTGTGCTCGAAAGCGACTACCCTCACCTACTCCTGACATTCTGCCTGCAGGTCTGTTCTACAATCGTTTATGCTGTGTATTCCCGCCTATGGGGCTTATATAGTCCGTTTTTCCCGCACATATCTGTGATTGGCCATTTTGGAATTGTATCAACTTCAGTAAACCTGCATTGTCATGCTGTACTTTGTATTCATTCCTATATATTAGCTATTATTGCATTTCTAGGTACTGCTGTCATGGCTTAGTGGTTCTGTACCTTGTCTATGGTGTATAGTATCCTGGGTTCGAACCTGGCCACTGCTTTTTATTTTTCATGACTGTCTAGACATGCTGAGGGGTGTGTCTGTGTAAAGGCAGTTTTGATACGGCTTGCTCAACGTTGCCCGTCAGCTTGTTTGTGCGGTGCGCAGCTCCGCGCAAACGGGGTACACTGCTTTAAGCCTCATTTGGCTATCGGCACGCATATTATGCTCAGCTCAGTTAGGGGCACATAGATTTAGCGTGTTAAACCACTGCTCAGCTACGGGCACTCATTTTGCACCAGTTAAACCACTGCTCATCTACGGGCACATGCACTCACCCTGTTAAACTGTAGCTCATCTATGGGCACATCTGGCATTTTTTATTCTTTTGCTACCTCACATTTCTTCAATTTAAATGGGCTATTTCATTACATTTTACATAAGTTGTGGTTTTATGTCTACATATTTGTCAGGGACTTGTTTCCTGCTTATTTTGCAAAAAAAAATTGGTGTTGTGGGGGCTCGAACCATGAATGCCTGCTGTGCAGCCAGCATCTCTACTGCTACGCTATTGTTTCCTGGTTTCTTTTGCATATTTAGTTCTTATCTGCTTTCCCACTGACTGCTAACTGTAGCTGCGCTACGGGCACGCCCGTGCAAATGAGCGCACTCACTGTTAAACATCTTTACAGTTTAAAAAAAAATTACAACATGTTCATTTATATTTATTTTCTGTTCATAGTCTGTGGGGGCATGTGTTGTGTTCTGTTTATTCACATTTCCGTGGACTCTGTCGTGGGTGTTTCCTTTGGGTACTTTTCCTCTTCTGGGGGCGTGTCCGCTTACAGGGCTTGGCCTACGGACACGCCCCCTACTGTCTTACACGGACCGTGTTGGCCTTCAGTGTGGTTCAGCATGCTCTCATTAATATGCAGAGCATGCTGACATCACTCCGTTTAACTGCAGCCTCCGTGTATGAGTTATAACTCTTACACGGAGGCTTCGTGAATCCTGCCCAAAATGTATGAGCCAAGCCAAACTTTCCAGACATTCTGTGGACTCATCTCCTTGAACCACAAGTGGTGGTAGGGGTAGAGAATTCAGGCTCTTGTTTCTTGTACTAAGGTAGAGGGTTTGTGCCTGAGTAGCACTAAACACCAGGTATCCCTGTCTGGGGCATTTTATACACACACACCTTTGTCATTATTATTTAGGTTACTGAAACAATATTTTGCACACTAAATGTATAGTTTGTGCAACATCTTAGTATAAAACTGGAAAGAGTAAAAGGTATCCAGTGTTTAAGTCTAGCTGGTATGTTATGTTGCAAAGCTCTATACATTACAATAAGTTTGGATTCTGATTCATGATAAATCACAGTCACCCCCCCACCTCCATTCCTCCCTCATCTTTGTCTGTTATACATCCTGAAGTCTCTTAGCTGCTGAACTGTGCCCAGAGCTTTAGCTACTATTACTGTTCGCCTGTAATCTGGATTGTTATACTAAATTTCTTAAACTAGTTTAAGGTGTTTGGAATTTTAATTCTAATATGTAACAGTAGGAAAAAGAGGTACTGGAATTCTTCAAATGGTAATGTATCTCTTGTGGAAATGTCTCCCTATTGAAATGACAGCTTTCAAAATACAGAATGCTGACAAGCCAAAAAAAAAGACCAAAAATACAGAAGAGCTAATCTAAAAAAAAATCACTGTTCTCCTTTAAACACCCCCAAATTTATATATACTATCTCTGAGATCACCATACCTCAGAGAAAAGGGAATATTCCAAGAAATGGCATCTCAGACTAGGTATATTGAAGCTTGTTTTTTTTTTTTTTTTTTTTTTTTTTACCATTCAGTCTCTGTGTTTTGGGACTCACTATAATTGATCCCACCATTTCAAATAGTTAACATGCAGGATAAGTTTTACAACAAGAACATTAAAAATGGATAGATCTCTGGCAGGTTAGGTCCCAAGTATAAGGTGCCACTTAATATTGTTGACCGCCTAAAGGTTTTCTTCTCATAAGCCTGTCTTCCTTCATGTATTTCTGAATTAATGTGAAGGTCTAGATATAATCAGTTGGGCTTAATCAACTATATAAATGAAATAAACTATATATATATTTCATAGTAGTAAACATATTTATTATCCATTAGCAATGAAAACTAAAAAGGACCACTGGAAAATAAAATCTAGATTTCTACCATCAAAGTTATTTGGATTTGGGGGAATACATTTTTGATGCTACTAAATAAATTATAACAGGTCCCTCTTTCTCCTGAACAAGTTTTTAGTTTCTATAAAGTCATCCTAAATAGAGTATATTCAAATCACTTTTTTTGTTTTGTTTACTGGGAATATACAGATCCTAATTTAATTGAAAGTCTAAGAGTTGGATGCCCTCAGGTTTATTTATTTTAACAGATTGCTTTGTATATAGTTTATGATGGCATATCATGAATTTCTAACACTATCTCTGACACTGTCATAGGTTCATGTGGTCTAGTTGACATTAAAAACTTAGCCAGAGTGAGCCCAGTATAATTGTAAATGTATTAGCTGCCCTGATCATAAGTTTATGAATACCCTTCTAATTGTTGAGATTGAATTACTCCACTTACCCTCCAAGCTCCTAAGCATGTGGCCTTCATACAGCTAATACTCTGCACACCTTTAGGTTTCCTTTTTTCTCTAAAATCATCTAGACCTATACTATTTACACAGTAACACATACACCCTGTCAGGCATTACTGCTTGTTTATTCTGTGCTACACTTATGACACTTTTCTCAGGGTTTATCATGCCACCAATTAATCTTAAATATGTATTTATATAATGTCAGTTATAAGACTCAGATCCTACTTACTACTTTAGCTGCTTTTATAACATTTTTTATAGCATTCAATAGACTTTACCAGATGAGATCTCACTATCTAAATCATAAGAATACGTATTACAGTGTCTAAATGCTTCCAGGATTTCAAGTAAATATAATAAAAGATTTATAGACCAATATGGAATCTATTACATAAAATATTTTTAGAATCTACAGAAAGTTGCTTTCTGTCATCAAAAACTTTAAAACTTTTAATAGGGCTCGGATATCTTTTAAAATTTCAATACTTACTTCCACATTTTGAAGCCATTTATTTTATTAACTATTTTGCAAGTTATATTCCCATGCTGGCCACTTTTTCAATGTGACTTAGGAGTGCTAAGAATTTTGACACTTTTTTATGTTTTCACCTCTTTGAATAATTTGCAACTTTAAATGATGTTGTTTGAAAATTGATGTGCTTAGTGTGATTTGTTATTGCAATACTGTTATTTTCTCAATAAAAAAATTGGCAAAAATGGGAAATGTGAAATTGACCACTGTTAATCCATTTCACCACTGCCTTCCTATATTGTAGGGACTATCATATCCAACAGTGAACATCCATGGAATATTTACTACAAAATGGAGACTAATGAGGGTGATAACATTTTCATAAGCATTTGAAATCACATAAAAAAATCAAAATACCAAAATCAGAAAATATGTCAACAAGCTCCAAAATGTTAGACATTAGTTAATCATCTATTTTTCATTCCATATTCTCAAACTTAGTCAAAAATTTTCAGTAATAATATAGTTGCCAAACATTTTGTTCACCACTTCAAAACCTTATAGGCAGCACCTCCACAGATAATGTCAAACCTACTCATCAGTGCAATGACAGGACTATTGTTCTCAATAAAACATACCCCTACCAGGTTCTTAAGTACCAAAAAAGCTTAGACCTGCCTCTGCAGAACTAGACACCCTGCTTCCAGAAATCCTCAAAGTGACCACTCATGTTTTTGCCTTTTTTGTTTTATACTCTGTAGAAGAGGCATAAAGGAAGGCCGAATTCAGATACACAGTAAGCAATGCCCCATTGTTCCACTGCAGAAAGATAATCATTCTGCTGACCCAAATAACTACTGAAGCATAGCAAATTCCCTCCAGTTTTGAAGGTTCTGATGAAATGAGTACAGTAACATCTGCATACATTTATACCAGCAGTGACCATGACATAAAATACACATTTTTCCTGACAGATCCCATCTATTTGTAGTAATTTACAGTCATAATATACTCCTAGCTCACAGGTTATGAACATGTCAATTTCACTTGTATCTATTGTTGAAATTTATTTCTTATTGTATGAATTTATATAAACTAATACCATTTGCTTGCAGCTATTGGACTTCCCAGCTGAACATTTCTTGCTAACATTAATTAATTAATCAATAAGTAAACAGACCTAACATTCCCTCATGAGGTCATTAAGAGTACTTGGCAATGTCTAAAAGATTAACTGTGTGATTAGCTCCTGGTGGTTATTATTACTGTTATGATTATCGACAGAAGATGTAATTATTATTTTCCCGGAGTAAAACTGCAACCAAAGAATGTTGATCTAATGAACCATTTAGGTACAAAGTATCTGTTTTTATTCTTTAGGCTATAAAGTTTTTTTTTGTTGTTGTAAAAATAATAATCTCTTTCTTTGTCATGGAACCCTCATACACTCACACACACACACACACACACACACACACACACACACACACACACACACCTTTTCATGAGAAGTTATGAATACTATGAGTACTATTGGAAGTATTATTATATCAAAATAAAATGCATTTTCCTGAGTCACTGTTTGTATATACACACACACACACACACACACACACACACACACACACACACACACACACACACACACACACCAGATTGAACACTTACATTCTATGAGTGTGGTTAGATGCAACTCCCCTTAATGATTCCACACTCATTCTGTGAACATTAAATGTAACTCCCCTTAACAATTCCCCTCTACTGTTTAAAATTGCAGAAAGGAAGAATAGGACTCTCACAGACGTGATGCGACAAGACTATTCTTAACGAAGAACATCCTTAAAAGTGCCACCGGGGGTGGACCGCCCCTCTCACCCTCCCCTGGCTACGCCACTGCCACTAGGTTGTGAGTTACCATAGCATCGGGCCACAGAAAATGCCTGGATGTGTATTATTTACACAGTAACACACACACCCTGTCGGGCATTACTGCTTGTTTATTCTGTGCTAATATCGCCGTATAGCTTTAAAATGTGATAATATGATTTGCTCATCTGACAGACTCCATGCCTCACTATAATCATGCTGTGGTTCATATAGTCAATGGTGGTTTCTCTCCTCAACTGTGTAATGTTCATTTAATGATCTGTAGCATTATTTTAAATTTACATGTCTCCATGTATTTACACAATCTTCAGAACATCGACTTCTGGGTACTATCTTATTCATGAATTTGCAATATCAAGTGAAAGGTGCCTTCTGTGGAAGGTTGGGTACAGGGCTGGCAACTCGACACCGTAAAACTCCACTGCCAATCATGAGCGGACAGGTGATCCTCTGTGGAGACCCCTAACTGGGAAAAAGCCGAAAGAAGAAGTTTGTGCATTTTGTTTTCCCTGATATCACATATTTTGTTCCCCTAAAACGTATTTGGCAGCCACCACTTTCATGATTGTTCCATTAGAATGCCTTGCTAATACCCTATTTTGATGAATATATCCTTGGACAAATGCAGGAGGTCAAATGCAGGATTGTGCATTTTGTTTCCCCTGATATTAACTATCCCATTCACTGGATGTGCTATTCCAATCAACTTTGCTCACACTGCTTCTGTGGCATCCCTGGAACTGCAGTGATCTACAGCACATCAGTGACTTAGACAGGGATTCAGTCTCATCCCTGGATGTTTTCTTTTTTACTGCTGTAGTCTGTTGCATTACCCTTATCAGCAATCTTGTCATGAATGTGGACAGTATGTGGAGAACATTGACATTATCGCACATAATTCATTTATCTAAATTCGGCTTTGAGTGTTGGAATGGCCATTTAGGGGATATGTGCTCTTTTAATGGCTATAATGACTTGTTTTATTGATTCATGACTTTATACACTGATTTGTAATGCATTGTAAAGGACTTGCAATATGACTGCTTCATAGCTACAATTGCTAGGGCAGCTGTATGACTCATTATAGTGTGCGAGTTCTGGGTTTGTTTCCCTTAAGGTCTGTTACTTGCTGCTTTACATTGCAGTCTTCCTGCACATATGATACATTTCACACATATAGAAAAAATAACAAAACAAAGGGGGAACTAGGAAAGAGGATTGGTAATGGAGACGGTAAAGAAATGGAAACTGAAGTTATAGATTATCTGTGAGGTGAAGAATTTAGTGTAGAAAATCCTACTCTGGTAATGTCACAGCATGATGGAAAAGCAAGTCCCCAAATTAAGGAGAAACAAGTGGAACAGAAAGCATCCAATCAGTTGCCACATGAAGATACTTATCCTTCAGTAGGAAATTTGCACAAAAGTTCAGTTGGAGCTGCACAGCAAAGGAAGGCACAGGAAATGCTCGCCACTCTGATGCAGGCAATGTTGTGGAGTGATAGGTCATTGAGTTCCTATATGAAAGTACAATGCATGATGAAGGATGCAGCTGAAGAGAATATGTCACAGGAAGATGTTCTGGAACTTTCTGTAGACTGCCCACAGGAAATGGAGACAAAGAATGTGCACTCAGTTTAAAAAAATATCTAAGGGAAGAGTTGCTTGATTTAATAAAGATGGATAGACATATTAAGACTGTTGAAAGAAATAGATTACAGAAAGTCAATATAACCCAAAATGTTAGAATTCTAATAAAACAAATGAACACAGTAATCAAGGCTGTTAACAGATATTCATGTGATATAACAGAATTATATAGGATATATTACTGTGCAGCTAAATTAACAACAGATAAAGACTTACCACAAAACACAGGGCAATAAGTGAAAGAAAGGGAAGAAATCAAATGCCCTCATGGAAGTATCGAACAGAGAAAACTATAAAGCAATTAAGACAAGAAGTGTCACTGTTAGAAGAGTATAGAAGGGGGAACAGATCAACCAAAATACTTAGAAGAATGGACATGATAAAAGCAATGTGCAGTATTAGAACAGACCAGGATCTATTGTACACTATTGAAAATAATAAACTAAGGATGTCAGCACAGGCAGAAAAACTTAGAAGAGATGCAGATAAATATAAAGGAAAAGTACAAAATAAACAATTTACTGATTACCCAAAAACAGTTTTATAGGGAATTGGGAAACAAAGCAAAAGGAATAGAAACATCACCAAAAAAAGAAAAAAATAGACACATTTAGAGGAACATCTGTGAAGACCCTGTGGAACGTAATAAAGATGCTGACTGCATAGAAGAAGTAAAAGAAAGAGTAAGAAGTTTAAATGTACAGGACATGAAATGGGATGAAGTAACGGCCAGAGAAACTGAAACAAAATTAAGTAAACCTCCTAACTGTAAAACCCCAGGCGCAGATGCAGTACCTAACTTCTGGCTAAAGGTATTAACATCTTTACATGAAGATTGAGCCCTGAGTAAGAAATCCCTATATGCACACCCCAAACAGACACCAACCTGGTTAACAACAAGGAAAAACAATACTCCTGCTTAAGAGGGAACCTGCAAGCTATCCTAAAAACTAAAGACCAATAATTTTCACGGTTAACAAATGTTAAATAAATAACTTGCCTTCTGGCAATATGTAAATTATATACTGGAATTATTTATTTATTTATATGTCTGTCTTTGTTGACCGGGAAAACTCCGACTGAGTAAAACACATTTTCAGCAGAGGCCTAGAGAGAAAAACTCCAAATGTAATTTACACATGATACATATTAATAATTGCATCTATACGTGAGCTCATTTACATGATTTTTAAATATTTCTTACATGAACATAGCATTTTAACAGAAAAATTAGAGAAATTAACATAAATTGGATAATTATTGAATAGAAAAATAAAATAATAGTTAATGCATTTATAGCATGATGGCTGCAGGGAAAATATTAAATTGGGGTGTTTTTCATGTTAGTAATGATTTACAGACAGACAAATATTAATGTAGCTTAAAAATTGATAACAGAGATAGAAAAGTAGAAATTATGGAAATGAGCAGGAAGATGCATGAACCATTCACTGAATGCACTAGTTAATGATGCAGACCATTCACTGAATGTACTAGTTAATGATGCAGACCATTCACTGAATGCACTAGTTAATGATGCAGACCATTCACTGAATGCACTAGTTAATGATGCAGACCATTCACTGAATGTACTAGTTAATGATGCAGACCATTCACTGAATGTACTAGTTAATGATGCAGACCATTCACTGAATGTACTAGTTAATGATGCAGACCATTCACTGAATGCACTAGTTAATGATGCAGACCATTCACTGAATGTACTAGTTAATGATGCAGACCATTCACTGAATGCACTAGTTAATGATGCAGACCATTCACTGAATGTACTAGTTAATGATGCAGACCATTCACTGAATGCACTAGTTAATGATGCAGACCATTCACTGAATGTACTAGTTAATGATGCAGACCATTCACTGAATGCACTAGTTAATGATGCAGACCATTCACTGAATGTACTAGTTAATGATGCAGACCATTCACTGAATGCACTAGTTAATGATGCAGACCATTCACTGAATGCACTAGTTAATGATGCAGACCATTCACTGAATGCACTAGTTAATGATGCAGACCATTCACTGAATGTACTAGTTAATGATGCAGACCATTCACTGAATGCACTAGTTAATGATGCAGGCCATTCACTGAATGTACTAGTTAATGATGCAGACCATTCACTGAATGCACTAGTTAATGATGCAGACCATTCACTGAATGCACTAGTTAATGATGCAGACCATTCACTGAATGCACTAGTTAATGATGCAGACCATTCACTGAATGCACTAGTTAATGATGCAGACCATTCACTGAATGTACTAGTTAATGATGCAGACCATTCACTGAATGTACTAGTTAATGATGCAGACACATATGCAAAAATATCAACGTTAATGATGAAACAACTTACAAGCAGAGTTGCTAATAAGTTAAAGGTTTTAAAGGAGACAGAAATATTAAATGAAGAACTTTATGCGTTCTATTAGATTGAGCATCCAGTGCTACCACTCTTTAAAGCTCTGCCGAAAATGCATAAAAACATTCCACCCCCCATGAGACCCATAGTGTAAGGACGTGGATGGGTTACGGAACACCTATGCATGTGAGCGGAGGAGAAGCTTAAAGTATTACTTGAGCATTTTCCCAGAATTTTGAAAGATTCTGGACAATTTTTGTCCAAACTTTATGAGGCCTGTCAAGGGGTTGATTTGACCAACATTTTACTAGTGACATTGGATGTCGGTAATTTGTTTACAGTCATCAGTAATGAGTTTGGTCTTATGGCAGTGAGGGATGTACTGCAGAACAGAGGCATTTATGATGAGAAAACCAACTTTTTAATTCTAGAGGCATTAAAACTAGTGTTGGAAAACAATGTCTTTTTATGTAATGGGTCGCATTATAGGTGGAAACAAGGTGTTACCATGGGCACACCCTGTGCGAACTCTTATGTGAATATAGTACTAGCTTATTGGGAACAAAAGTATATTTATGAACAAGATCATCCTTGGAATGCACCACTAACTTTTTATGTTAGATTTGTTGATGATATTTTTTGTTGTGGGCACAAGATGTCACCAAATTATATAAATTTGTAGAACATATGGGAAACACAACTGATTTCTTGAGATTTTCTACAAGGTATAGCCTAGACACGATCTCCTTTGTGAATATAAAAGTGGTAAAGAATAGGCAAGGTGCATTAGATACAACATTATATAGAAAGGCATGCTGGAAAAATCATTATTTGAATTCAAGTAGCATGCATCAAAAACACACTTTTAGAAATATTGTTCAAGGACAGTGTTATAAAGTGTCCCGTCTATGCACTGACAGAGAAGCATTCCATCAAGAATTAGGCACCTTGTGTGAGTATCTATCCAACAAAGGATATGGCAGACAGGATCTAGAAAAAGGTAAAGAAGCAGCAATAATAAATAGGAGAGATAAAGCTAAACCGTGGTATTCTGGTAGAACTATGCAAACACAGAATATTACAGGGAAGAATATGAATCCTAATAGGAAACCTAAAGTAGTGCTGCATTACAGCAGCAATATACAAGGTGTTTGTACTATTATAAAGCAAAATTGGAAAATTTTAAGAAGTGATGACCGATTGAGAGGCAAAATTGATGGAGTTCCTAAATTTACTTTTAAACGTAATAGTAACCTTAAAGATCTTTTATGTCATGAACCAGTTCAAAGTACGCATAATAAATGTGCAGCAAATTTGCCTAGTATGCGATTAAGGATGGGAACTTTCCCTTGCAGGCATTGCAAGGCATGTGCCTTTGTAAATGGAGTTAATTATTTTATACACCCCATCAACAATAAGAAATATGTATTTGATTTTTATGCTGACTGTCATGCAGAAAATGTGATTTATTTGGCGAAGTGCAAATCATGCCCTAGTTTTTATGTTGGGAAAACTAATTAAGTTAAAGAGAAGAATTTTGAATCATTTGTCATCCATTAGACTTAAGGATGAAAGAAATGCTTTATACCAACATGTTTCTGCTCATCGAGATCACATTTTCTCCTTTATGGTATTACAAATTGTAAAAATGGGAAGAAGGGGGGTGATATTGTAAATAATACAGAGTTTGTGGAGTTAAAGTGGATTATGCATTTGGCAGCTGATAGTCCACCAGGAATAAATAACACTGTCCCTTTAAAACCAGCCTTAAAAAGAAGGCAGGTAAAGTGCAAGCATCAATTTGCTGTTTTAAACTTAATTACTCAATTGTTATACATTTTATTTGTATATAATGTTGTTTTAGAGTATGTAACATCTGACTGAAGACGGGTTTCACCCGAAAGCGCTACCATTTTATAATAAATGGTCCTGGTCAAAGCAAAGCCCAAAGCACAAAGTAATATTCCTTAGCATAAAATTTGGCCAGGAAAGACAACAAAGCCAAAACCTTTTGAACCTAGGTTCAAAAGTTTTTGTACTTCTCTGATGAAGCTTCTTTTGGAGTAGCTAAAACTTTGTTTGTTTTCCACAATAAATTTTTAAAATAATATTTACTGTGTTTTGCTTTTTGCTTTGACCAGGACCTCTTGTTGTACCAGTTTGTTTGCTTGTTTCCAGGTTTTTAACATTTTATAATAAATAGTATTGGCCAGTTTGGGCTTTTCTTTTTTGTTTGCTAACATAGCATTTTAAAAAAAAAATGAGAGAAACTAACATAAAGTGGATAATTATTGAATACAAAAATAAAATAACAGTTAATGTATTTATAGCATGATGGCTGCAGGGAAAAGATTAAACTGGGGTGTTTTTCATGTTAGTAATGATTAACAGACAGACAAACATTAATGTAGCTTAAAAATTGATAACAGAGATAGAAAAGTAGAAATTAAGGACGTGAGCAGGAAGATACATGAACAGCGGAGGAATTGTATTTAGTGGTGGGGTGTGAGAGAAGGAGGAAGAGTAGAGTTTAGGAAATTAGTGCAGTATGAGGACGAGTGATAAGGCACAAAGAATTGGGAAGCAAAGTGGCTGTAAGAGCTGGAGAAAAGTAATCTGAGTAAAGCTACCCAGGTGAGCACTGATACAGACAGAGTTTACAGTCATTTAGAGGAAAACTCAATCATGGTAATCGAGCAAAAGGGTAACAAAAGAAAGTTAAATGGAGCAAAGGATCATTTGTTGTTTAATGAAATCTTAATGGAGAATTGTAAAAAGGGAAAGAATCTAAGTATGGCATGGATAGATTACAAGAAAGCGTTTGACAGCATCCCACATTCATTGATAAAGACGTCCTTACAGATATATAAGATACACCCTACATTGATCAGTTACATTAACGTGACCGTGAAACAGTGGCAAACCAGTTGCAGCTAAGTCATGATAAACGACAAATTATTATCCCAGGGATAAAAATTCAAAAGGGGATATTCCATGGTGGCTCTTTGCACTGTTGATCTTTTGTCTTGCCCTTAACACATTAAACTGTCTGCTTAACAGATTAAGTCATGGTTACATTTGTCTCCCAGACAAAAATTAAGTGTAAAGACTTCTTATATTCTTTTTTGTGGATCACTTAAAACTGTATAGTTCATCACATAAGGAGCAGAAAGCACAACTGCAAGTGGTCAAAACTTTTTCAAATGATATAAGAATGTTATTTGGTCTTGATAAATGCGCAAAAGCAAACTTTAAAGCAGGAAAGCTGCAGCACTGAAAAAATATCAGTCTGGGACAGGAATATGATTTAAAGGAACTTGAGCAAGAGGGAGTGTAAATATCTGTGAATTGATGAAGGACCAAAAATAAAGCATGAATAAATGTAAATAAAACTCAGTAAGTAATATTTTAGAAGACTAAAATGTATACTGAAAACACAAAGTCCAAGCTATAAACCAATATACTCTTCCTGTTCTAAATTACAGTTTTGGAGTGATTGACTGGCCCCAAAAGGTATAGGATCATTTGGACAGGAAAACAAGAAAAATATTTCATGTTTATCAAATGATATATAAAAATAGTTGTATACCAAGATTATATATGCCTTGTTTTGAAGGAGGTATGGGCCTCCTTGAAATTGATTACATGTATAGATCTGCAATCATACAACTGCATAAATACCTGCTGACCTCATCAGATCCAAACATAATGAAAATCTTGAAATATGAAGAGAACATATCTAAGATGACTTCCCTGGTTAGTTTAGCAGAAGTTTATTTGTGTCAAGCAGGAATAGAAACCAAACCAGAATTAGAGAAGAATCAGGCACCAACTGAATGTACCAAAAATAAATAAATACCATAAGGAGAAGGATCAGATGAGAAGGCAAGACATGTGGAGAAGGCATAAATATAGCTGCAAGCACATAAAACTCCTGGAACACCCTCATGTCAATCAGGATTTGACACAGGAATGGTTAAGGAGAGGTGAATTTAAACCAAAGAACAAAGGTTAATATTAGCAGTCCAGGATAGTGGACTACATACACATTGGTTTACAAAACCCATTAAAAATATGGGAGACAAATACAAGTTCTGTAAAACAGAACTGGAAATAGTTGCACATCTTGTTGCTGGGTGTGATACACTAATGGCAGAGGGCCTGTATACTGAAAAACGGAATAATGTAGCAAGACTGTTGCAATGGGGATTGCGTAAACATTACAATACTGAAGTAGCTGAGAAGCATTGGAAACATCAGCTCCAAAGAATTATATTGAATAATGAAGTTTATATCACATGGGATTACGCATTACCAACAGTTCAACAAATAGATGCGAGAAAATCAGATATACTAGTCCATGAAAAAAATACAAAAGTAGCATTAATAACTGAAATCACTACACCCAGTGAATACAGATTACAGTGTCTTAGGTACAGAGAGACACAAAGTTATAAAATATTTTCATTAAAAAAAAAATTACAGTTTTGTTTAGATATGCTACCGATATATGTAACTCCATATGAATTACAGAAGGAGTCAATTCTGTGCACATTATGTGTGATGTGAAGAGAACTTTGGGCTAACATCAAAGATTGAAACAATACCAATTTCATGAACTTTAATCAAACTCTGAATTTGGAATGAGACCCATTCCTGTCATGGCATTAGAAACCAAAAAGACTTGGAGAAATTAAACCAGATGTGTTTTCATGACCCCTTGAGCATGACATCCACAATATCTCACCTTTACATCACAATATGGATATATTGGCATGTACACTAAATTGCTTCACTAACATGCCTCATAGAAATGTCTTTTCCTTTTTTAATTACCTTCAAGGAATAGTTTGTCTGCCTGGCTATCACTCCCTTTTGCTGTTAGGTATGGTGAGTGTTCTTGCTGCACATTTCTGTATTACTTTTACATCCCACATCTCCTTTGTATACTTCAAAGTGTGTTGAAATGAACATATGGTCTTACCTATTTTTTGTGTTGTACCTTTCCATGTTATGTTTTTGGTATACTACTCACGTTGCACTTTACTATGCACCCTCTCCGTGACATCTGTTAGTAACCTCTTCACTGACCCAGTGTCTGTGTTACTCACTTTTCCATTGATCATACATTTCTCTGTATTTCACTGCTCATGTTAGGTACATAATCACTAAACATCTGTGTGTGTACACTCACTTCACCTATTGAGGCCTCTCATGCACACTCTTGTTTACATCCTGTACTTAGATGTGGCCATCAGGTGGCTTACTATGATGTGGCTTTGAGCCTGTGCATAACCACAAGAGATTTTTAAGGAATCCATGGGCTTCTGTTTTCCTTAGATAAGAGAATGCTGTAACTAAAAACACACACCAAGATAGACTGTGTTACTCTCTAATAAGCTGTCCAAAAACAAAAATAATCCTCCCCTCCAAAACATGACTTTAGTGTTTAGTAAAAATAAAAAATATATATATGACTCAATGTGAAATAAAATGTGTCTACTAAACTATGCTTTGTTAAGACAAAACCCACAAAGTTTACAGTTTAAATATAGTTAGTTCAATAAAACGTACTGGAACAAGATACTGGATGGAAATAATTTTAATAAAGAGCACCCGTATTAAGTGCTTTCATCTCCACAAAAGCAAGACTTTATCATATTACATAGTTACACTCAATAACCCTGTTTAAATATCTTGCCAAACAACACGGTTGGTTAGAAATAAAAAATCACCTACCCACTTATCACTTAATATTAATGACGTAAAATTTCCCATTAAAGAAGTGAACATAAAAAAAAATAAAATGCAATGTCATACACACTTAGAAACTCACAAAGTAAATTGTATTTAATAAATATACATGTGCAACATTTTTTAAAAAATGAAATCTCTAACATTTCTCAGCTTTCTCCTGCAATACAGGAGATATAGAGATCACTTAATTCAGACCTGGGGAAATTAGCAGCCAGTCTCAATAGCCACTGCATCTCTTTCTTCATCAAAACATTCTTCCAGTTACCCCCTTCCTGGTCTATAACAATAGTATCCAAAATGGTAAAAACAAATTTATTAAACCCATCACACACTAAGGAATGTTTATATAGGGCATTGCTCTCCTTTTTATTGTTTATGTCATATACATGTTCGTAAATTCTACTCCTCAATGCCCGTTCCATCTTACCCACATAATAACTTGCACACTTACTACATATATTAAGATATATCACCCATTTAGTGCCACAGTTCCCAGATTTAAACCTAATATTTGTTTTCATAACATTCCCTAATGTTAAATGTGCCACCTAATTAATGTATATGCACTGCCTACATTGTCCACAAGGACTAGTCCTCTTTCCACTGGTTTGTTACCCAATACCCCAAGAATTTGTGGGTTTATCTTAAATATATTCCAGTTCTTTCTGATAATGTTTTTAATGTCACCAGATAAATAATTATACTGCGATATACAAGCTTTCTCAAACTTCTGACCACCACCATTTGTTCTGGGTCTGTCAGTATTCAACCCCACACCTAACAATGGTTTATATTTATGACCCCAATTGTGGTAAACTTCCTGGATAATTCCTTCAGCTAATCCACTAGGATAACCTCTCTGCTTGAACATTTCCCCCACCTTGTCCAATTCTCCCTTCACATCCTGAAAATGGAAGGTCATCCTTGCCACCTGAATAGCCTGACCTTTAACCAGGCTCTTCTACTGCGTTAAAGGGTGGTTACTTAAAAAAAATGTAAATAAGAGTTGCAGAAAGTCTCTCTATGATAAACATTAGACCTAAATCCATTCTCATCATGTGCTATGGTAATGTCCAAATAGTTAATGTGCTGTGTATTATATGTATGTGTGAATTCCAGATAATGTGTAGTATTATTTAAATAATCCAGGAATAGTGGAATATCATCACTAGGGCCATTCCACAAGAAAAACAAATCCTCCAGGAATCTAGTATATAACACAACATTCTTCCAGTAGGGGCAGCAGAGCAAAAGCTTATTTTCCCATCCCAACAGATCCATGTTCGCATATATGGGGGCACACGCTGCTCCCATAGCCACTTCCTTAATCTTGAAAATATTTCCCTTCAAACTGTACAAAGTTATTTTCCAAAATTAGAGCATAATCTCACATAAAAACATGATCCTATCATGCGAAAATGAAGATGTGAGAAACAAGGTCTCTTCAAATAACTCTAGCCTCTCCTCTTTAGGTATCACTGAAAAAAGATCCTTAATGTCCACCATCAAAAAAAATATACCCTGGCTCCAAAATTCCTTTTTTAACTTACCAAGGAATTCCCAAGAATCATTGACTATATGGGGTGCATTTTCCAATAATGGTTTAACTCATCCATCCACTAAAACAGCAAGTGGGTGTGTTTTAGACCTACTTGCAGCTACAATGGGTCTAAAAGGAGGTTCCTGAATGCTCTTATGAATTTTAGGTATCCCAAAGAAAGTGGGAATGATGGGATATTTATGGCTTAAAAATTTGTGCAATTCCACATTAATTCTTTGTGTTAGTACATATTGCTCAAGGTAGGAATCTATCCTGGAACAGGCTGTTAATTTTCATCTTAAATACAGGTTTGTAAACTCTTTCATCAAAAAGAATAGTCTGCATACTATTGGAATAATCCACAGAAAATCACCAACCCACCCCCCCTTATCACGTGTCATGATAAGGGTGCTACTGTCCTGTCTCAAATCTTCCAACAACAACATTTCATCCCTAGAAAGGTTGTTGTCCTTCTTCCTCCTGTTCCTACAGTAAAGATTGTAAATATCTTCTGTAACTATTTTTTCATACACATTCAATAGGGGGTGCAATGGTGGATTAAATGTGCTCATTAATAATTTTTTTTCCATCCAGTATCCTGTTCCAGTACTTTTGAATGGACTGTTTTTTGTTTGTGCTGGGGCTAATTTTCTTGTGTTTAAATATATTTATGCCAAGTTAGTGTAAATATAAAGTGTCATCATGAGTTGGTTTGAATACTAAATAACTTATGAATGAAATGCTCTGCTTCTGTATTCAGTTAAAACACCTACTTAAAGTCTGATGTTGCATTATAATAGCTACTGTATGCAAACCTGTTGCTGACATATATAGCCAGATTCAATAAAGCCTACATGGCAGCACACTGTTTTGGATTCAGTAAGTGGCTCTACATAATGTGTAGAGCTACACATAGCCATGCAGAAAGGTAAACAATGTGCCATGCAAATTACAGCATAAGGAGATTAATCGTATGCTAATCAACAAATCCAAGATGGAGGAGCTATTCAACAAACTATAAAGCAACTGTGTGGACTTGGAGCTGGCTTTTCCTGTGAATTCTAAAACCTATTGGAATACAGCCACAAAAAGAAGTCTACACAGAAACAATGTTAAGGGCTGCTGCTGCTTTAATAAATGTGTATGTGCAACAGGCTGAAGTAGCTGCTGCTGCTGCTGCTGCTGCTAACACACCAAGGCCAAGAAGAAGGGTTTTCAGACCCCAGGTAACTTATCACAAACTACATGATGCTGAAGTTGTAGAACACTACAGGGTGGACAGAAAAACACTGCAAGAACTCTACAACCTCTGTCATCCTCAACTTAAAGCCAGGGCAAACCGAGGGTAACTCATCCCAGTGAAGACAAAGGTATGTGTAGCACTTAGAATCTTAGCTACAGGTACCTTTCAGAGACCAACAGGGGACATGCTGGCAGTGTCACAGGCATCAGCATCCAGGATCCTCCATCAATTCTTGAATGCTATGCTCCAACGTGACCACATATATTTTCCCCGTACTCTTGAGGATAGGGCCAGAAATATGCAGGAGTTCTACCCTGTAGCACACTACACTGAAGTACTGGGTGCCATCGATTGCACACATGTGCAAATTAAGACACCACCCAGGAAACAGGGAAGGCTCTACATTAATAGAAAGGGCTTTCACTCTATTAACTGCCTAGTCATGTGTAATGCCAAGGGAATCATCTTGAACATGTGTGCTGGAAACCCTGGCAGTTACCATGACTCATATCTGGCACACCTCCCAACTGTATCTGATGCTCGCTAGAGGGATATCCCACAGGGTCATTTACTGGGGAATGCAGGTTATGCACTGGAACTGTGGCTGATGCCACCCATCAGAAATGCACACACACCCACTGAAGAACACCATAGTGAGGCACACACTCAAACCAGAAATATCATAGAGCATGTGCTTGGGCTGCTGAAGTTGTTGTTCTGGTGCCTAGATACATTTCGGGGAGCCCTGCAGTACAATCCATGGACATATTCTGAAATATCCACAGTATCTGCAATGCTACAGAACATCATTCTGAGAAAACAGTTTCAGCAGGATCAACAAGGGGAAGGAGCACACATCCCACCACTAATGCCAAGGTCACCACAGCCACACACAGACGAGAAATCAAAGGGGGAACCAGCAGCTGCCACAGGAGTAGGCAGGCATAGATATGCTAAACATGCCCTTGCATTGGCTAAGAGTCAAGGCACAGCACACTCACTCACCACCTAAGGGGCTAAAACATTCCTCCTAATCATGTACATATATTAATAAACCTTTACCTCCCCATGTGTTGGCTGTGTACTGCTTGTTTCAGACAGAGTTAGCCCTGAACTAAAACTGTTGTAACTGCTAGATTTACAAGGTAAGTGTTGAACCTGGAGCGTATTGTGTAATAATATGAATGGCTGGCATATCCTTGCATTTTGTTACCTGGTAGTGTAAGCAAGTAAACGGTGGAAGATTTGTACAGAAATTACCTTAACATGTGACAGCAGTGACTTATTTGACCTATATGTGTACATTATTAAGTAGTAGACCTCAGGCATCAAAGATTCACGCAGTCATACCTCTCAAAAGTAGTGATGGTCACAGCATGCCCTTAATTTAGTACCATACGTTTGTACTGGAAAATCATTAAAGAGAGAAGTTAGAAAGTAATGATACACATTTCAGTATCAGACTTCACAACCCTCACAAGATCATTAACAATAAAAATGGAAAATGTTGATGCTATCAAATGTCTAACTTTCTAAGACCAATATAAGCCAAAGGTACAATTACCAGTTCAACATTCCAAAAGCAGATATACTAAGCACGAAGTCATCTATGCACCCTGAGACACAAAGCTTATGTATACCTGAATCCAAAAGATACAAAACAGGGATATGGCACAGTTATCATCACTTTGCACAGGGTGATGGGGGGGTAGGAAGCCTTGGCTGGCACAAAAGGTCGGTGAGTGTGTGTGTTAGTAAGAAAGAGAAGCAGGCAGACATTTGGATAAACTAACAAATGGCCAGTGAGACAAAATGAGTCTAAAGCTGCACAGCTGAACCATGTAACTGTTGTGTGTGTCTGCATGAACACAGCCAAGCTATGTGCAAGCTGTACATCTTGGTATGTCAGACAGGTGTAAGCTGTGCATGGTAGAGGTGGCAATTCATTGTTGTCATCCCCCACCACAAGAACTGGCTCTGCTAGGAGTTGCACTGGCACAACTACAACCACAGTCAGATGAACTACTGCTACCTGAATGTGACTGATGTCTGCTGGACGAGCTCCCCTAATGAGTATGCCCAAGACCACAACCCCATGGCCTGCCACATCTGGGTGTGGACAGCTCACTCACAGATGGAGCAGTGGAAGTACAGCCACTATGAGTGGGCATGCCCACGTTGCTTAACAGCAGATGATGTGGCTGACCTACGCCCATGAGGATGCCGCCCCCCTCCCAGCAGACATTTTATCACAAACATCGCTCATTCCAATGTGTCATTCATCTAATACACTGAATCAGCAACATGGTGGAGGCAGTCAAGCATGTCATCCTGTGCCACTTCTACAACCCTAAGCATTTCTCTGGAGCACCTATGGGAATGTGCATGTGCCTCCATGACAGCCCTAAACATACACTGAGTGGCATGGAAAGAGATGCCTGGATCAGGTGGAGGATGGACACCAGACCTCCTCCAAGCACCCCTAACAACCCTGTTGTGTGGCACCTAGCCCACATTTTGGCTATGGCCAGAGTCAGCAGGCACTGCAGCCTCAGTAACCACACTCCCTTGATCAATTGTCTCATCCTCCACCTGTCCAATATCTGTGGGCTCACTGGAATAGGTAGGCATAGACCTACTGGCTGTGTCTGATGGAATGTACATCCACCTCAGTGTCAAATTCAACCTCTGCACCCTTCCACTGTGCCTTTGTTTGGCCACTACCACCATCAGAGTCTGCTGATACTCTGAAATCAGGTGATAGAAGTCCCAAACTTCTGCTGTCAGGATCACCTGTGATAATAGGCAATAAACAGGCAATAAACAGAGGAAAAATTAATACCTATAAATAGTCTGTGAAGAAATAGCCAGGGAATTGTTATGGCAAGGCTTGTATAGGCCCTAGGGCCGATAGCTTAGTACTAACCTATGAACTTAAGCTACTATACTCCAATATATACTAACAAAATAACAGTGCTGACACTGTTAGACAGTACAGCAATACACACAACAGTCCTGACATTAACATCACACACTAAAATATTTCTTTGAATTGCTCATCAGTACTGACATAAAAATGTTTGGTTTACTATGTGCAGAGGAGGGTATCCTCTGTATGCCAGATGGTCCTGGAAGAAGTTAAGCAAAAGGTAAGGACCACATCATCACAATTAACATCAACACAGCGGGTACTATGTTTTCCCCTTTATATGCCCATTAACTATAAGAACTTGGATGAAAATTCCAACCTAAACTAATCAATCAGAATGTGTTGTTAACTATAGCAATCTTCAATCCCCCCACCAAAAAAAAAATCTTGTGAAACAGGAGTAATGCATTGATTTTAATTGTTTTACTACACAACAGTATTCAACAATTAAGATACAAAAGCCTACCTGGAAGCTCTTCCTGGGACATGCTTGCTGTCCCTGAAACAGTAGCACCAATGTCAAGGACATGTTGTTCTGCACTTTCCTGGGAGCTGTCTGGATCTCTTATAGTGGACAGGAACTTTTCATTTGGTGTTAGTGGTGGTTCTGTAGCAGGCCTCCCTGGTACACATCCTATCATGGCCCACTGCAGCTACTCTCCTCTGTGCAGATGAGATCATGTCAGTATCCCTATGGTGCACCTGCTCATATATCCTGCTCTGACCACCCACAGCATTAACATCTGTGATAATCTGCTGCCAAATCTGCACTGTATGTGACATATCTCCATGGCCCCTTTCAAGCAGAAAGGCACCATGCTGCCTAAAAGTGTCAACAATTACCTGATTTCACCATCAGTGAATGGTGGTCTTCAAGGATTGAGACACCTGGGTGACACAGTCCTAGCTGTCCTAAAAGACAACAGAAGGATAATACACATAACTAAGTGTCCTAAAAGAAAACAGAAAGATAATACACATAAGAATCACATAACTACAAAATAACTGTTCCCAGATAAAACTGAAAAGGTAGTATTTCAGTATTACCCACTGGAGTAACACAAAACAGTCTAGAGATCTGAAATATGAAGAACAGGCTGAATGCAAAAAAGAGAGTAACAATAGCCATAACAGAAATGCAGCTTTGCTCTTCTCCCTAAAGAACAGGCAAATGATGCATTTTGATAACAAGCCATCTTTGAAATGCTAAAAGTACTGAAAATGAACTGTGCCTGATACATGTCTACAGATTTAATACAGAACATTCCATTTAAAGGAACTGACAATTATATGGAGATATGTCACATACAGTGCAGATTTGGCAGCAGATTATCACAGGCCATTTGTTAGCCAAAATGCCCTGACAAACATGCCCAAAGCATCAGCACACTTCTAAGTAATGCATACAGATAAACATATAAAAGCCTTTCCTACAGATCTTTCCTAATTACATTCCAGCATATGCAGTATGTAGCTGACAAAATGCAAGCATACCTTTTCAAGTTCAGTAATCCTCTGTGCAGATATATCCCAAAGTAATAACCTCTTTTCTATGTTCTCCACATAAACAAGTCTCCTCTCCTTCAATTTCCCTAGCTATGTGGTTGCCTTTTTATGGTGTACAGTCAGGGCTGTTGCACTGTGAAGATGCAAATCAAGTGTGAACTCATCAGAATTGCTGAATCCCAAATACTTGGCTCTGTGTATGAGATGTAAACATAATGCAGGCACTCCTTTAGTGTTTGTTTTTAATGGATTGCAACTGTGAATGATTACTAGTTAGGAGAAGGAAAATACAACAGCACTGCAGGCTGCCCTACATCCAGTGGGTGTGTCAGGTTAGACATACAAAGTGTTAGATGTAAGGTTGGAAATGTAAGTTACTAGCACAGCAATTCACAGGTTCTGTTCATTAACATCCAACCTTCCTTTCATTTGTTGGCAACTGCATATGATATTATTACCATTTAATATCCTCACAATTTTAAAGACAATTATATAGAATGGCTTAAAGACTGCATGTCCCAGATTACTGGTCAAATAAGAGAAGAATGACCAACAAACATGGAGAGGTAAGACAGAGCTATATATTTGCAAGCAACAGTCATAACTGGTTATGTGATCACTCAGTGTACTACATCCAAAAATAATAAATGTACAAATAACAGTTGTGTAGTTTCATTTTACTGTAGATGGTGTTGCAGTTGGTTGTATGCAGAATGATCTCAGTTCCTTGCTACAAAGCTGTTTGTGTGGCAAAGAAGGGTAAGGCACCCTTCCTGTGTTCTAAAGGTTCATTGGAGTGAGTTAATATCCAGACCTATGTAGAAATATCTCATGTGCATCTACATATTCTAGTGTGTATGTTATAGATTGCTTTTCCTCATTTCAACTTCTTGTCCCATTTTTCTTTTGGGGGGGCAGTCTTTGCACAATGTGCTGCTTAGCACAATCATGGGAAGCAGAGGAAAATAATTGTCAGGTTTAGCTGTGCTTATCCTGTTTGCATGAAGTGCAGCAGTGTGCAAACTGGACTAGTGGGCCACCCAGAAAGCATACAAAACACCTGTAAACAGGGTGTCTGTAAAAGGGCAAAGGTCAAAAACAATACATTGTTGCAATTTCTGTATTTGACGAGGGTTTCTCAGCAGCTGCTGCCATTGAACACTTGCAGACAGGACTTGGACAGCCAATAATTGAAAATAGATACATTCTATTAATTCTGTCGTGCACCCCACAAGCCCAGTAAGCAGCATTGCACAGCAGTTAACACAGAGACCTTAAGAATGATTAAGAAATTAGGAAATTTCATGTAACTAGTCCTGTGGCAACAGGTGTAAGTGTAGGGTTGGAGTACAGATAGTCCTGGGTTCTAGTACAGGATGTGCAACCTATTTTTACTGTTGTAACAGTGCAGTTTGTAGCAATGAACTGAAAAATAGACAAGTGTTATTTCAACATTCTAGTGGCAACAGGTGTAAAGTGTAAGACTGCCATACACATGGTTATGGGTTCTAATACATTATATTCCAGACATTTCTACTGTTGTTCCACTTCCCATTATATTCACACTCACTTATAACACTTTAGATAGTGGAGCTGATACAAACTAAATGTATGAGGAATGAAACACCATTATTGTGTTTTCAGATGTATAAATGAGGGTATACTGTCTAATGTATTTCTAAGTATAATTCTGCTATCTGGACTTGCATGGCCTTCATAATTAACTGAAACACATACACAACTGGATCTATATCCAATAGCCATGTCAGGTCACACACTTACATGTGTAACAGCTCAAAGTGTCACCTGCATTTATGTATGATTCCTGACTATATCTGAGCAGCACTTTTTCTGTGGCAAAGATGTAACACTGTGGAAGAAAATGTTTGCTCCTTATGCCTAGGTTTGAATTCCATACTGTAAAAGTAAATTTTCCTCAGTGTATAAAGACAAAAAAAGGTCAGGTCATTACATTTATGCCCCCATGCATGTCTGCAAACTTAACTCACCTGACAGTTACCTTCCAATTTCCAGTATACATTTCCAGGCTACATCAGTACACACCCCTCAAACTAAAGCCAAGTGTGAGATTAACCTACCAATTTTAATTATTTAATTCCTCCTTGCTTGGCAGTGCTGCACTCTGCTTACAATTGTGCAAACACTGTTGGCATCGTTGCTTGGGTTTGCACACTACCAGTAAATGAGATAACTGGAATTGTCAGGAAAGCATCAGTTTCCATTGCTCTAGTTCAGCTGGTAGAATGGCTAGAGTTAAAAAGGTGTCAAGTTTAGGGCACAGAGGTGGGGTGTCCTGGACTCCAAGGTATTTATTGGACTTCTGGTAAAGCACCACAGCCAAAGGCTTCTACAGGGTGACTATTCTGACTCCCAGGACAAGTCTGCAGCATGAAATAGATTGGTCCATGCTGTATCCAGTGCCACTGGTATCCCAGACACTGGACAGAAATGGTAGGCATCATTTTAATGATCTACACAGGAAAAAGGGATACTTTCAACCTTTGATTGCAGGAATTTGAAACTGCAGACATCCCACAGCTGTGTTAGTATAACAATAAGAGAATATGTGTAAGACTTAGAAAGCTAAATATAGGCAAGGCTGGTATGCATAATGCTCTTCTGTTCTTTTCTATTCTTTCCCCAGCTCCCACCAAACATGAGTTCAATCAACTGACTCATGTTGCTCGATTGGAGAGACTGCGGAAAGAAAGTGGCATGTATGCAGCATAAGATAAGTGTTATTGTAGCATTAAAATTTAAATATAACTTTTTTGGTCTTTTGTAGAGTTGTATCAGATTGAACATGCATATCCCAACTGTAAAAGCAAGTATGCATGCATTAGTCTGTAGCACAAACCAACTGTAAAACAGTCCAATATTATACTGTAGTCAGAGGTTGTTAGTTCAAATACCATGATTCACAACTGTACAATACTATTATTTCTTCAATAATATTTACACTAAATTAGAAACTATATAAAAGTGGCATAAATGCCCTGCTGTAAATTGTAATCTGTATAACTGGAACATGCATATGTGTAATATATGCACATAATATATGCACATTTCAAGGATTACTTTCAGCAATCTGTAGTATAGTGTGTATCTGTTAGGATGTATGCTTAAACATAATACTTCAGATAAAAGAGCTGTATAACTGTATTAATGCATTGTTTGTCACATATGATTGTACTAATTGTATCTTTTTTTTTCTCTCACCCAACCCTTATCTTTTTTTATTTTCAATTATGTGTTGTCAAAATGTCTCCATGTCATTCATGTGTACCACATCACTAAATGCTACACAGCACAGCGAGGTAAGCCAGCCCCAGTGGATCAACCTATCTCTGCTCCACCAGTTCCAGCACTGATGCCCAGCATGTCTGGGAGTCAACCTGGTGGCACTATCTCTGCTGCTACTGCATTACTTGTGTCCTCAGGTAGTACTGCCGTGGAAGCTGGTGCACTCCAGGAGCAGTGACAGAGGTGGTGATTTTATCATCTGCAGGAATTGCCAGGGATGGTGCATAGGGTCGTGCACCACACCATTGGTGTACACCTACACTGGATGAAGAGGCTGCTCTCCCTTCATAATCCATAGGAAGAGGAGACATCAAGCACTCCAGCCACCAGAGGAGTAAGGTGACAGTGATGACAGTCCAGTGAGTGAGAACTCAATTCCCACAGTCGCCAAGCTTGATGTCCATGAGCTTGCATTGTCCCCTCCCTCACCCTAATCATGGTGTCCCCCAACCTTTTGTGTCCAGTACCATCCCTGTCTTTTATCTTGTTTGTCTTGTATGTTTGCATTTGCTTCCTCACCTACCCATCTTAATTGACCCAGACATACCTACGTCTGTTACCCAGAAGTCCTCTGCTACTGAATTAAAAAAAAAAGGGCACCTGTACCACAAAAAAAAAAAAAAAAAAAAATCATCCACTACATAGCTCTCCATTTTTCACACGTCTTCTTGACACACTTGATTCGGTCCAATTGGCTATACAACATGACTGAGTTATTGTCACCCCTCTTTGTGGAGGCGACAGTCCAAATTCAGTTAATATTTTGCACATATTTTCTGTTCATATTGTTAAAGAAATAGCTATGGTTCTTTCCTACCACCCTCCTGCAAATTTCTGTATTGCTTTCCCTTTGTTCTTCCCCCTGATTGCTCCCCATTTCACCACTTTCCTATCTACCCCATTTTAACACCTTTAATCTGCTCAAAAAATAGAATCACACACAACACACATAAATATCAGAAAAAGCAAAGGATCCCTTCACTTTTTGGGTTCTCTGTGCTGAGTTTTGCATCACACACCAATGTGCAGCAGTGGTGAGAGGTGGTACAACGTTGCAGTTATCTCCACTCAATGCCACTTAACCCTTCTGCTCTATGCCAACACACAGCAACACATGTACTATAAAGAATTTATGCCATTGCATTATCACTGTTTATTTTAGCTACAACTGGATTCAAACCCAGTATCGTATGGGCTCAAAAAGAAATGTGTCAATGCATTTACACCTGCTGCCATAGAGTCAGTTAAGCAGCAGGTGTGTTTCATAGACTCAGTACTAACTCTCAGATTTTTCACAGTGTGGCTCACATTCGTGCACTGCTTAATTATGTCCAAACATGGAAAATATTGAAAATGTGTATCTCACGTGCGCAAACACTTTTCCAACCGTCACAGAAACCTGCTGTTCACCGCATTATGGAAAAGTAAATATTATTATGTATTTCTGTTGCTTCATGTCTATTTCCTGTCCATGACATGAAATTACACGTGGAAACATAAACTGAAGGCCCTATCTAACACTATGTCACATATTTACAATACATCCATGTGTTGCCTTCCCCCAAGCACTGCAAACCTGGTGTCTCAGTACTTTTTCCACACATATATCACCTACACTACAGAAATTAATATTAAATGTTGTGTGATATGCAATGCACAGTAATCCGGTAACATGCAGAGCTAGAACTACTGATCCATAAGCCTAAAAGCCTCATCCGCAAGTGTAGGGAAGGAATCAGCATGGACCTTATCCACAGGGACATAAGTGACCTTCAAAACACTTGACCAAACCCATTTTGGTTTTATCAAGGGTAGATCTTGCTTATTAAACCTAGTGGACATCTTCGGTACTGACCCCAAAGCCCTGGATGAGAGATAATGGGACATACTGCCTATGTTGAGTTATCAAAGGCCTTTGATGCTATCCCCATAAAGGTATCATAGAGAAACTCTCCATGCTGATTCCTTCCCTACACTTGCAGATGCGGCTTTTAGGCATATCACACAACATTAGGATTAATTCATACATTACTAGATGGATAGGCAACTGGCTCACTTACAGAACACATACAGTCAAAGTTGGGGAGTGCACCTCCAGCACTATAACACTTACCAGTGGAATACCACAAAGATCTGTCCTGGGTCCTCAACTATTTGGAAATTATTTCTCTGAAGTCCAGACAAAGGTAGATGGCCTTTAGCTTATCAAATTTGTAGATAACCGCCAAATGGACGCAGTCATATAGAGTCCCCCAACTATGTTAACATATTATAGAAGGGGCTGACACAGATGAATGATCGGTGCCAAACTCACAGACTGAACCTTAAAGCAAAAATGCCTTATTATCCAATGTGGCAATGAAGTACCCCTGCTAATTATGATATACATAGCACCCTCTCTAAGCTCAAATACTGTGTTGCAAGACTTGGGAACACATGTTGATAGCAATCTGCACTTCAATCGATATGTGTCCATAGTGGTAAGATGCACATTCTACATTGTGCACCTCATAAATAAGGCCATCACATCAAAGACCAGGGAGGTCATAGCTCTGCTGTACTCTACACTTGTCAGACCACTAATTGAGTACAATGCTCCCTTCTGCCTGTACCTCAGCAGACACCTGCAGCAAGTGGAGAAAATAGAGTTTTGTGACCGGAAGAATCCAGGGCCTCCAAAACATGGCATACATGGAAAGACTGAAAGCCCTGTTACTGTACTCAGTATCATGCAGACTGCTGATAGGTGACCTATGCCTGACCTACAAAACAGTCTCAGACCCTGTCCTACTGGAAATGCTGAACATTTGCAAATCAAATGGGACAAGAATAACTTCCTCTAGGGATCTCAACCTAGCCTGTGACATAAACAGAGCATGCTGGGGAGACAGCTGTATCTCCCAGCGATTGTCACTACTCTGCAATAGGCTCCCACTGCATGTGAAGCAGTGTACCTCAATGACCCTATTCAATCACAACCTTGACAAAGGGATGGATGATTGTAAATTCACCACTGGGGTGGCACCTATGTCCCTCATGGACAGGGCCAGTCAGTGCTGATCACATAATCACTCTGCTAACAATGACCATCTATCTATGCTCAATAAGGGTACTTGTGTCTTTACACTGCTAGGCTTGTAAACACCCTAGGACCATTAGGCTAGTAATCTGTTATATACCAATGCAGGCTTCCCAACATGCCCTGCTGATGTCATCTACTATAAGTTGATTTGCAGTCTTATAAAAGTCAGACTTGTGCCATGGTGCTGGCATAAAGTACTGATTTCTGTAGTCTGTGTATTTAAATAAGTAGGGGTTCTGTTCTCACTGCAGTCAAGTGTGTGTGTGTGTGTGTGTGTGTGTGTGTGTGTGTGTGTGTGTGTGTGTGTGTGTGTGTGTGTGTGTGTGTGTGTGTGTGTGTGCGTGTGTCTAGCCAGAAGAGCAGAAGTGTGTATCCTGCAGTTACTGCTCCATTCCCATGGACTGACAGGATTTTGATACGTGCCCATCCTACACATACATTCCATGCAGGCCTCCCAATATCTTCTGTCCAACACGCCCTGATGTCATTCACTATAAGTTGACCTGCAATCTTGTAAAAGTCAGACTTATGTTATAGTGCTTGTGTAAAGTACTGAGTTTTGCAGTCTGTGTACTTAGGTAGGGATTCTATTCTCACTGCAGTCATCTGAGTGTGTGTGCATGTTTGTGTGTGCTTTTGCTTGACATTACAGAGAGTCTTTTACACCAGCATGTGGAACACTGTTAATACCATATTCTCTTCAACAGACATTGCTGATGTCATCAGATATAAAGTGTTATCTGAGACACTGCAAGTCAGACTTGATCTGTGGCACTTGCCTTAAATACAGAGGTCTGTAGTCTGTGTATGTATATAGGTAGGAGTTCTATTCTCACTGTAGCCAACTGTGTGTGTGTGTGTGTGTGTGTGTGTGTGTGTGTGTGTGTGTGTGTGTGTGTGTGCCCTTGCTTCACATTACAGAAAGCCTTTTACACCAGCATGTGTGACACTGTAATTACCATATTCTCTTCAACAGACTCTGCTGATGCTGATGTCATTAGCTATATTTGATTTGTGGGTATGCACTATTCTCACCAGGACAAGGTCAGAGACTGGCCTGGAGGCCAGGCAGAAGTCATCTCATCCTATACAATACAGATTACAGTGACATGGCTTTCAGTCCATCCACATACATCATGACACGGTTTGTAGGCCCTGTGGTTTCTTGGTGTGGCACCCCTGTGGTCTCGCCAACTGCTGCCTGTGTCTGGGGAGATAAATGCTAAACAGAGCACTATACTCCATTAGTGTTCTGATGAGGTTTGAATACAGTGCTGTCATACAATCCTAGGATTTGAATATGATGGTGTAAATTATGATGTGCACAACATAGGCATTCAATACCAATGTGGACACTTGGAGGTCGAACTTCAGATTGCTAGCTACATGTTTTCCCAGTGCTTGCATCACTGGGTTTCAGCATAGCAGGACTATTGTCAATGCTGTAATTAGCATGGAATCCCACTTTCTAGAAGGACAAAAATAAAGACACATTTCTGCATTTATTTGTAGATCGTGTGGCTATGTCACCAGTCATTTGTCTGTGTTAGCCCCTCCTGTAGTATGTTATCATCATTGGTGAACTCAATGATTGCACCCAATATGTAAGAATCAGCAAACTTGGTAAGCCAAAGGCCATATACTTTAGCCTGAATTGTCAAGAAATAGATTCCAAGCAGTAAAGGGCCAAGCACAGATCCCTCAGGCACGCCACTCATGACAGCCCTTCTGGTACAGGTTGATTCACCAACTTTCACATTATATGTTCTGTTGGTGAGCTAGTTAGTTACCCATCTAGTGTCATAAAGTTAATCCCCAGTTTTTAATTTCTCCAAATCTTTTTGGTCTCCAATACAATGATGGGATTGGACCCCATTCCTAAGTCAAAGTGAAATTAAACTTCATGAAATTGGTATTGTTTCAATTCTTGATGTCACCCAGAAGTGTTCTTCACAGCACCCGCAATGTGCCCAGTAATGACTCCTTCTACAATTCATATAGAGTTACATGTATTGGTAACATATCCAAATACGATTGTAGATTCTTTTTTATAAGGCCTACTGCTCCTACTACTATTGGGACTGTTTGGGTATCTTTCTTCCATATTGTTCTCATTTCTGCCTGCAAATCCTGATATTTTATTACTTTGTGTCTCTCTGTATGCAAGATACTGTAGTCAATGGATGTGGCAATTTCAATGATCAATGCTACTTTTGTCTTCTTTTCATGGACCACTATATCCAGTTTTCTAGCATCTATCTTTTGAACTGTTGATAATGGATGATCCCATGTGATGTAAACTTCATCATTTTCTATGATGCTTTGTGGCTCATGTTTCCAGTGTTTTTCAGCTACTTCAATACTATAATGTTTGCACAATCCCCAGTGCAACAAACAATTTCAGTATACAGTCCTTCTGCCATTAGCATGTCAAAACCAGCAATGAGGTGTGTGACTGTTTCCAATTTGGTTTTACAAAACCTACATTTGTCTGTTTCTCCCACATGTTCAATGGACTTTGTAAACCAACAAGTAGGCATGCTGTCCACTATCTTAGGCCGCCAATTGTTAACCTTTCATCTCTTGGTTTGAATTCGCCTCTCCTTAACCATTCCTGCATTCATTCCTGATCAACATGAGGTTCTTCCAGAAGTTTTCTATACTTGCAACTATATTTCTGCATTTTCTATATTTCTTGCCTTCTCATCTTGTTCTTCACCATATATTCTTTCTTTTGTTTTTCTTGGTGCATTCAGCTGCTGCCTGATTTTTATCTACTTCTGGTTTGATTTCCATTCCTGCTTTGCACCAATATGCTTCTGCTAGCTTAAGTAGAGAAGTCATCTTAGATTTATTCTCCTCATGTTTCAAAACTTTCACTACGATTGGGGCTTGTGAGGTCAGCAGATATGTGTGGAGTCCCACAATTGCAGATCTATACATGTAATTAATTTCAAGGAGACCCATCCCTCCTTCAGAATGGGGAATACATAATCTTGGTATGCACTGATTTTTATAAATCATTTCATGAGCATGAAGCATCCTTTTTTTTTCCTGTCTAATCTATCCAACACATTTGGGGTCAGTCAATCACTCCAAAACTGTAAGTTAGGATAGGAAGAGCAAACTGGTTTATAGCTTGGATTTTGTTCCTAGATGTCAATGCTGTTTTCTGGATTAATTTAAGTCTTCTAAAGTATTCCTTAGTAGGTTTTATTCACATTTGTTCATGTTTTATTGTTAATCCTTCATCAATTCCCAAATAATTTATACACTCCCTCTTGCTCAAGTTCTTTTATAGCACATTCTTGTCCCAAACTGATGTTTTCTTGGTGCTGCAGCTTTCCTGCTTTAAAGGTTGCTTTTGCACATTTATCAAGACCAAATGACATTCTTATATCATCTGAAAAAGTTTTGACAACTTGCAGTTGTGCTTTCAGTTCCTCATCTGATGAGCTATACAGTTTTAAAAGAGAAGATGAGAAGTCTTTACGCTTCGTTGTTTTCTAGGAGCCAAATTATAGGCATGGCCTAAGCTGTTAAGTAGACAACTTAATGGGTTAAGGGCAAGGCAGAATAGCAGCAGTGACAGAGTTACCCTGGAATATCCCCCTTTGAATTTTTATCCCCGGGATAATAATTTCTCCTTTATCATGACTTAATGGCAAAGTGTTTTGCCACTATTTCATAGTCACTGTAATGTAGTCGATCAGTGTATGGTGTACCTTATACATTTTTAAGCATTCTTTTAGCCATGAATGTAGGATACTATCAAATGCTTTTTTGTAGTCAATCCATGTCATACTTAGATTCTTCCCCTTTTTACAATTTTCCACTATGACTTTAATTAAAAACAAATGATCCTTTGTTCCATATGACTTTCTTTTATTGTCCTTTTGTTCTACTGCCATAACTGTGTTTTCTTCTAGATGAGTATAAATTCTATCAGCACCAATTCCAGTGTATAGTTTATACGTCATCAGAAGGCAAGTTATTGGTCTATAGTGGCTTGCAGGTTCACTCTTAACTAGGAACATTGTTTTTCCTGTTGTTAGCCAGGTTGGTGTCTGTTCGGGGTGCACATATAAATAGTTCTTACTCACAGCTAAATGTTTCATGCAAAGATGTTAATACTTTTAACCAAGAGTTAGGTGCTACATCTGGGCCTGGGGTTTTCCAATTGGAGACTTTTCTCAACTTTGTTTCAATCTCTCTGGCTGCTACTTCATCCCATTTCATATCCTGTACCTTTAAACTTCTTATTCTTTCTTTTACTTCTTCTATCCATTTAGCTTCTTTGTTATGTTCCACATGATCTTCATAGATACTTCTCCAAAATGTATCTATCTCTTTTTTGGTGGTCTTTCAGCTCCTTTTATCTTGTTTCCAGTTCTCTATAGAACTTTTTTGGATCATCAATAAATTGCTTATTTTGTACTTTAAATTTTTCTGTGTATCTTCTAAGTTTTTCCACCTGTGCTGAGATTTTTAGTTTGTTATTTGCGATAGTGCATGATAGATCCTGATCTGTTCTAATACTGTGCATTGCTTTTATGACATCTATCTTTCTTAGTATTTTTGTTGATCTGTTCCCTCTTCTATACTCCTCTAACAGTGACACTTCTTGTCTTAACTGCTTTATAGTTTTCTCTATTCAGTATTTCCATGATGGTATTCAATTTCTCCCCTTCCTTTCCCTCACTACCTTGTGTTCTTGTGGTAGAACTTTATCAATTATTAATTTAGCTGCACAGTAATAGATCATGTTTACTTCTGTTATATCACATGGATCTTTATGGACAGTCCTAATTACTGTGTCCATTTTTTTTATCAAACTTCTATCTTTTTGAGTTTTATTGGCCTTCTGCAGTATATTACTTTCATTGATCTTAATATGTCTATCCATATCTATTAACTCAAGCAGCTCTTCTCTTAACTCATTTTTTTCTAAACTGAGGGCACATTTTTTGTTTTCCATTTCCTGCAGGCATTCTATAAAAATTTCTATAGCATCTTCCTGGGGTCTATATTATATATTCAAGCGGCTTCACTGTCAAAATTGCTAAAGAGAGCGAAGTGATCAAACAGTTAAATGTTCAAATATATTAAAAATTAAAAAAAAAAATAAAGAAAACAAAAAAATAAAAATAAAGGGTGTAAGCAGGGGGCAAGCCCCCCCTGCACCCCACACCCCAAGCTACTTAAATATACCAACTCCAAGATTGCACTACAGTGTAGGAAATGGGAAATTTTCCATTTCCGCACTGTAGCACACTGAAGTGTGATCTCAGAGTTGGTATATTTAAGTAATGGAGGGTGTGAGGGGCGCAGCCCCCCACATGGGGGGTGCAGGGGGCTTGCCCCCCTGCTTAAACCCTTTGCTTTCTGGGTTTTTTTAAATATTATTTTTTAATATATTCAAACATTTAACTCTTTGATCGCTAAAGTTCGTTCTTCAGCGATTCGAACAGTTAAGCAGTCAACTATATAATATAGACCCTCTTCCTGTGGCACATTCTCTTCAATTTCATCCTGTGCCATCCATTGTTCTGTCATATGGAAACTCACTAGCCTATTACTCCTCAACATTGACTGCATCAGAGTTTCCACAAATTCCTGTTCCTTCCCTTGCTGTCCAGCTTCAAGTGAACTGTTATACTGGTTTCCTGTGGAAGGCTCCAAAATATCTTCATATGGCACCTGACCAATTGCTTCCCATTCCACTGGTTTCCCCTTAATTTGGATACCCATTGCTCTATCCTGTTGTGGTGCTTTCTGAATTATATATTTTCTACACTGAATCCTTCACTTTGCAGGTACTCCATAACCTCAGTTTCTACTTCTTTAACTTCTCCATTACTAATCTATTTTTCTACTTTTCCTCTTTGTCCTCTTATTTTTTGTATTATAAAGATTTCCATATCTGTATTCCTTTGCCTGTATTTCTCTTCAAATATATTTTGTGCTGCTCTTTTTGTGTTGGTTAGTTTTGCTTTCTCCTTTGCATAAATATTACACCATATTAAATCTCTTTTTCTTTCCCATATCCATATTTTTTCTTCAGATGTCTCAAGATCTTTCTGCTTCTCCTTACTTTGGGGGCTCACTCCATCCTCTGTGATGTAACCTGTGTTAGAACTTCTACACCAAATCCTTCACTTCGGAGGCACTCCATAACTTCAATTTCTATTTTTTAACTTCTACTTTACTAACCTTCTTTTCAACATTCAATCTTTGCGATATTATTTTTTTTTTATTGTGAAATTTTCCATATCTGGATGTCTTTGCATGTATTTCTCTTCGAATATCTTTGGGGCTGCCTTCTTTATACTGATTAATTTGGCTTTCTCCTTTGCATAAATATTGCACCATATCAAATCTCTCTCTTTCTTTCCCATGTCCATATTTCTTTTTTATACTTTTCAAAAATATCTAGGTTTTGTTCGTTATATTTTTGCACTTCCTCAGATATTTCTTTTCCCAAACAGATCAAAGTTTCTTGATCTATATGCTATTTTTCACAAACCCATTGTACTAATGAATACAAATTTTTTTGAGGCTTCTGATAGTTTTTCTTGTGGAAGTATTTTTCTTTCCTCTAATTTCTCTCCTAATCATTTTGTATATCTTGCATCTGGAAAGTCTGGGCTTTTTGCATAATAGTAACAATACATTATTTCTTTCTTATCCTCAGTAGTCCACTTTATCCTCTTTATGGCTCTTCTTTGGCCTATCAGTTTTGGTGATTTGTTTTTTTTTTTGTGGACTACTACTTCCTTCTACAACAGGGGGGCCATCCTCCTCCTGGGCTTTGCCAGGCCCCTTTGCAGGAATGTTTCCGTATTTTGAGGATTCTACACTGTCATCTTTTGCAGTCCTGGCACCAGTGTGCCTACCAGGAACGGGCACTTTTTTTATCCTGCGTCTTGTACACCCAGCTATATTTTCTAATTTTTAACCTACTTCTGCCCATGATATATGCTATATAAATACAATCTATATATCAGTGTCATCTTGGTGAAATGTTGTGAAAACAGGGTCCATCTCATGAAGGTACTCACCAAGACCTGAGGATGAATTAATTTTCAGCAATACTACCTCTTACTTACTGACTTATCATCTCTCCATTCAGACCCCCAGCTGTGAGAGTTTGTCAATGATACCTGAGTGGGGGATTGTGTCCAAACCCTAGGCCAGATCAAGATAGGCAGTATGCACTGTCTTACCTTCATCCAGGCCTGTCATACAGAATCAATGGCCTGTGACAACATCACAGATCCTCTATGGCATGATTGAGCACATATACCTTCCTGATACGGTTGAATACACACTTCAACAGACCCTCCACATGGGCTATGTTCCCATAAAAATCTATCTGAGTTGGGGCGAACAGCACCTGATGCATGAATGTATACTCACATCCTGACTCTCCTCATCTGTGAGATAGACCAACATGTCATCATGGGCCTTTTCTAAATGGGCACTAGTAATATCCCAGCTGTGTGCAACAGACCTGTGTGAGTTGTTAATGCTACATCATGTCTGTTACATCTGATAGATGTCTTCAAAGAGGTCATCGAGGGTATGCATGATGACAACACTATCATCTATCACTATCATCCTGTTGAACTTGACCAGGCCAAAGCATTTGACACAAATATATCTATTATTACCTTGAAAGCACTTACTGTTTTAATAAAATTTTCATGCACTTAAGTCATGGTAGCCTGCAGTCTTCTTGCTACATTTGTTTTTTGTCTTTACTCCATGCTTTTGATCGGCAGTTTTTGATCTTTGGATTCAATCAACACTGTTAGATGTGGCCATAAACAGTTGGGAGGGAGGCCTAATGGTTAAGGTGTTTGCCTTAAAAACACAAGGTGCAGGGTTTGAGTCACACAAGGGATAACTGGCTAGGCTTAAAATGGCTCACAAGGGCAGTTAGCCTATTACTAATCTATGAACCTATGAACCTATGAACAGGTATATCACCAAGTGGGTAGACCAATGGATCACATACATGACATCTGACTATGCTGAAATGTGTGAAGTGACCTACATCTCAGGTCCAGTGATCAGGTCCATACATCAGGGCTGTCTGATAGGACCTTTCCTGTCCATTATTTAAGTAATGGGCATCACAGATGCAATACACATCCTGTGTCTAATCAGCTTCCTGAAGGACTACAAGTTGTGTGCAATCATTGACTCCAACTGTGATGTTACTATAATACAGGCAGTATCAACACACACCAAAGATTGCTGCCACACCCATAACAACACCTGCAATGATGATATACACATCCTGTGTCTAATCAACTTCCTGAAGGACTACAAGTTGTGTGCAATCATTGACTCCAACTGTGATGTTACTATAATACAGGCAGTATCAACACACACCAAAGATTGCTGCCACACCCATAACAACACCTGCAATGACAAGAAAACATGGGGGGTTGTTACATCAGGAAAACAAACACACAACCCAAATATAATGTGAATATCACACCCTACAATCAGATCAATAGTTATGTGACCTGTATCCTGAGGTAGACAGTAAGTGGAACATCCACCAGCATGTGGTCACAGTGCTGAGTACTCCCTTGTATGTAACACAAGTACTGTGTATGTGAAAGACATCCACATCTGAGGCCATAATACCTCCATAGTTCCCAGCCTTCATCACACCAATAACTGAGTACAATGCACCCCTCTTTATGTACCTCCCTACACATCTTCCACTGACGTGTAACTGAAGTGTACCACCTCTGCCACAGTGAGCTGTCACACATCTTATTGGCCATACCTAGGTGTTCAGGTATTCTTTTGTGGCATAAACATTGTTGTCTGATGGTACAGAAACCCCATCAAGTTGCTACACTAGATGCATGTGTGCTACCTGTTCTGGCGATGCACACAGTACATATACAAACATTGTTGTCTGATGGTACAGGCCCCCATCAAGTTGCTACACCAGATGCATGTGTGCTACCTGTTCTGGCGATGCACACAGTACATACATAGGTGTTTGACAACATTAATGGGATGGATAACATCCATGACAGTGCAGATGTTATGGTGCCAGGACAGTGTGTGTAATTACCCTCATAGAGTGTGGACATGTCATAATAGTTGTACAAGTGTATTTGTCCAGAATCATCTCTGATCACTCTAAATCACATATGCTATGTCAGAGACATGGGATTACTGGTGGTATTATTCTGAAATTGTCCATGATTGTTGTTGCTTCTTTTATTGTTGTCCATGAACCTTTACTGGTGTCCAACTTGCTGGAGACCTCTGCTAAGATTACACTCATATTCAGGCAAATCAGTTTGCACAGCTTCACAATATGCACCCTACCCCACTTGTATATCATATCCCTGATAGATGTCCTCTGCATTATTCATGTAAGGATGTTTGTCTCACACAGACATCCTCCCCATTGTTATGTCACCTTGTGTGACAGTCACATAATACTCATTTTCACTGTGCAGTCCCCTACAGTACCATACTGATATGTGATTGGTGCTGCTCCTGCAATCGTCTTCCATTGACATGCCCTCATCTTCTGTACATTAGGTTGTTTCACCTGTCCTGTTTCCTTGTGTTCATTCCTACAATTTATCTGTGTGCCCCTACTCAATACACACACTTCCCCTGAGTGTTTATTTTACAAGGCAGTCCATGTACCCTTACAGATCATTTACACAACTTCAGTACAGAATGCCAGGAATTGGATTTCACAATATTCTGCACTGTAGATACACTGTTCTGTACTGTGTTTGGGCCATATACTTACCATTCATACCTCTCAACTGTCCAGATTTTCACAGAATGTCCAGATGTGTTCCTTATCAAATTTGTGGCTTTCAGCCATATCACTGGGATGATCACAGGATTGATGTGACTCAATAATTATTTACATTTGAATTTCAGACTTCAAATCCTTCAGAACATGCATCAACACAAATCCCTAGTTATTCTAACATATTTCTACAGGGTAAATATGTCAAATATGTCCCTATTTCTGGGTCACCGTCCCCCCATTATGTTGGTCTTTGTCCAGATGTCTTGCACTAAGAGATTGAGAGCTATCTGTAAAGCCTTGGTGATCATTGTGGCATTCCTCACAAAATCATGGACCTTCAGTGTTCTGATTTAAACAGTGCTATACGTGTTCACTTACATGTTTTCCTGAGCGGCAACACTGTTGCCAGCCACAAAACCTCACTTATTTACATTTAAATGTGGTGCATGGCTTAAATATGCAGTGAGTGCTGCTGCTCACCACACATCACTGCGCACATATGTAAATTCCATGTAGGCTTTGCGTGAAGCCTACATGGAGTTTATTGAATCCTTGGGTCAGTTTGTATAAGTTTGTGCCTGTACACGAATGCAATATGCAGTAATTGCTGCCGATAAAAAAATAAATAAATAAATAATAGTCTGCTCTTTTTCTCTCTGGGGAGGATCCTAGTAAAGAAAGAGACAAAAATAAATGTAATTTTGTGCATTTAAAGGTCCAGGTGTAACAAAATAGATATTAATTTGTAATATTCTTTTTATTTATTTTTTGTAAGTCCACTACAGAGAACTAATAATGAGTACATTAAACAGTCAGACAGTATTTTAGCGTATCTACAGTCTGCCAATATGAGGTAAGAAATTATATATTTATTAGGGGCCTATGTTCAGCCATCAAATTAATGTTTCCTCGAATGGTTGTTCATCAAACATTACACACGAACTTCGCTTTTAACAAGCAGGAATATTTTCGAAAGTAAATTCATTGAATGGCCATAGTTGGCCAACATAAAGGAAATGAGACCTACTACTTACTTACTGGTAACTTAGTTATAACAGAACCTTCCCTTTCCCCAATTTATTGAGCCCTCGGATCGGGGAATTTCAAAGATACGCCTGCTCTTTAAAAGTGAAGTTTGATGAGTAACGCTCAATGTACAGCCATTCGCTGTAATCTTAATTCAATGGCTGAAAATAGACCCATTTATTAGTTATGTCTATAAATATTCCAACTGAGAAAACATAAAACACCAAGACTATTAAAATGAAATAGAATGCATTAAACACATTAGACAAGATTCACGAAGGCTTGCACGGAGTGTAAGAGACATGCAACACTCCATGCAAGCCTCGCGATCCAGGAACAGCCCTAAGCTCCGTGTAAGAGACCAGCTAAAACGTCTCTTACACGGACTGGGCGTGGACATGCTAAATACCTCACTTGCATCCGAAAGGTATGCAAATGAGGTATATTAGCGATCCACGAAGCAGAAACCAGTCCGTGTAGAAGATGTTTTAGCTGCAGAAATGTACTCAGTTGACAACTGAGTACATTTCTGCAAATTCCACAACGGAGCGATGTCAGCTCCAAAAAAAGGTTGCATATGACTCAGGCAGCATGCCAATGGCCAAATATGTGGCCATTGGCAATACAATCCGATGGCAAAATGATAAAATTATATATTTTTATATTTTTAAACCCAGCGCAGCCCCGCGCAAACGGGCTGCACTGTATAAAACCATAAAAAAGAAGGTTATAAACCCACAAATGTGGGTTTCATGCAATACATGGAATGACAATGCAGAGACCAGCAGACCAAAACCAACATGGCCACCGTGTAGTGGTTGCTAAGGGGGGAAGCTGAGTTTAAGACATGTAACTAAGCATTAGTAGGCAATCTCATGTAAATGAGGCTTCGGACACTGAATCTCACAGTCACATAGCAAATGAGCACAGTCTGAGTAGTGTAAGAGATACATAAGGGGGAGGAATAGAGTAGGAGATAGGTGACATCACAGGGGGGAATGGTAGAAAGAAATGCAGTTCACTGGAGGCCAGTGTAACATGACAGATGACAGGCACAGATCATGGAAAGAGGTGTGCCACTAGATAAGTCATGGAAAGTCAAGAAATGGAAGGTGTACATTGTTACTTACACCAAAGTTTCTTGCTGGGCGTGCATGCGCATGTGTGCGTGCCATGAAGCGCGAGTAGGACAGTGTGTGCGCGTGTAAGGCAGTGTGAGCATGTGGGAGCATGTTGGGAGATGTTTAACACTGTTTGCGTGGGTGTGCAAGCGTGTAGGGCAGGCTGAGTATGTTAGAGGCTGTTGGCAGACGTGTAACAGTGTTTGCATGGGTGTACGCACGTTTAAACCCGAATAAGTAGATTCTGAACTGTGTAAGCACGTGTGCGCATGTGTAAGCCACTGTGAGCGTGTTTCAGATAGTATGCACGTTGCTCCCCCCTGAGGAAACAGAGAGGAAAAAGGAAGGAACAGAATTAATAGGAAGCTAGCAGGGATAACTGCTGAAGCTAGCAGGTGAAAACAATTAGAAGCAGGCAATTACACAGGCAGAATAGTAGCCCAGCCCAGCACTTAAAACTCTGCAAACAGTAGTGCAGGATGTTTCCATTAAGAGACACTGCAAGACAGGAGTAAGCTAATAGAAGTGAAAACTGAAAAAGCTTCACTCACCAACAGAGGGGAACCCATCCCAGTGGAAACCAAGGTATGTGTTGGCCTAAGAATACTAGCAACAGGTACCTTCCAGAGACCAACTGGCGATATGATGGGGATATCACGGGCATCAGCCTCCAGGGTACTACACCAGTTCCTGGATGCCATGTCAGCACATGTCAGTGATCATGTATATTTCCCCAATGCCCGTGAGGTATTGGCCAGCAATATGCGTCTCTTCCAGCAAATAGCGGAATACCCTGAGGTACTGGGTGCAATAGACTGCACGCATTACACGCATCAAAGCACCAGCTGGTGAGCGGGTAGGGCCTACATTAACCGCAAGGGCTTCCCCTCCATCAACTGCCAGGTCATGTGTGATGCCCAGGGCATAATAATGAATGTGTGTGCTGGCTGCCCTGGGAGTTATCACGATTCCCACATCTGGCATTTGACGCAGCTGTACCAGACATTTGCCAATGGGGACATCCCACACGGACACCTAGTGGGGGATGCAGGTTATGCACTGGAACCGTGGCTGATGACACCCATCAGAAACGCACACACACCTGAACAGGAACGCCATAATGAGGCACACGCACAAACACGTAATGTAATAGAGCGTGTGTTTGGGCTGCTCAAGTCATGGTTCCGGTGTCTGGACACATCTGGTGGAGCCTTGCAGTACACAACAACTACATGTACTCAAATCATCATGGTATGTGCTATACTACATAATATGATCTTGCGAAAACAGCTGCAGCAGGACCAGCATAGGGCCGGGCCAAACAGCCCCCCACCATTGCCAAGGCCATCACAGGCAGAGTGTGACTCAGAGGAGGAACAACCTGAGCCTGCCCCAGTAGGCAGAAGGAGGCATGCCCAGTATGCCCTGGCCTTGGCAAAGAGGCAACGCATAGCACATACACTGGCTCAGTAGGAACCCTGGGAATGATACCCCTCTCTGACTCACTCATATAGTAACAGGGATGCCTAACATGACACAACCTGCTCTCAAACATGTACAGGGAGTGTAGTATGTGCATCCGACAGAGGCAGCCCTGCAGCACCACCTGAGGCATGACTGCCATGTGTTAAGCAATGTAACACCATCTAGTATATGCAAACATGAAGACCCTGCCTAACATCTCACCCTCACCAAGCATGATGCCACACTATGAAGACAAGAAGATCAAGTACAATAATTGGCTGAAGTAATGCAGTCAGTCAAAGGGAAGCCAATGTGTTACAGGCTGGGAAGATATGCGGAGTTTGACATGATGCACCACCTGCTAGGGGTGGCATGCACCTATTATGCCATGCCCCATGGATACCGGCAAAGGCTGTCAGTACCCACAGCATGCCCTGAATAGGTAAGTCTCAAAACACAAACCCACCTTCATAAGTTCTACAAGGGATAGGAACCTAGATGTAATACTACCCCATGACAGACGTATAAACAGCAAGATGTGTGCAGTGTAAACGCACACAGTAAGGAGAATGTAGATACCAGTTCTGTAATAGAGAACTGGGCAAGGCTCACATCAGCACCCTAACACTACCAGGTCACACCTCATACTGTGCTGTACAGCCGTAAAACATGGAACAAGCTACAAAAGGAGGGTGACTAGCAAGAAATGGCAAGGATAACCACACCCCCATGTTGGTACCACAACAAGAAGCAGCATGGAATAGCCATGGTCAAATACCAATGGCTAAAACTGCCTCGCAGTATATAGCCTGCTGCAGACCACTGTCCTAATACCAGGAACAGCACCTGGCCTATGTCGAAATACATGAATATATCAAGCCCCCCAAACCACATTATATTGCTTGACTGAAAATACCCAGACATACACCGGTAGCATTGTACTAGCACCAACACAGTAGGAGAAAATTACCCAGATTCCATAAACCAAAATGCCCAGGAACAATGTACTACTCCCACAAGAGGGGTAAGCATACTGGATGTGATAATCAGCAACATGTGTACTGGATGGCAAGATGAGAAGTGTACCCCTCACTGGTAAGACCAGACCATAGAGTAATCACACTGAATATACACACCCTGACCCCAGTCCCTGGCCAGAATACCACAGTGAAAAACATGTGTAAAGCATAGGTTGCAGCCCTCAAACCGATGTTGAATCCACAAAGGCCCTGTGCAAGTGCAGAATATGGGACACACCACAGAACATGTTATACAGGCATTCCATGAACAAAGCCAGGAATGCTTGGAGTATGCAATCACAAATAACAACAACACACAATGCCATACACGCAGGCATCTGGCATGCTGGCCTCCAGCCATTACCAAACCATGCAAGAGAATGAGGAAGTTACCACATGATAGAGCAAACATAAAAAGGGAAGTAATCACTGACCAGTAGTATGGCAACAACATATGTCCACACATACAATCCACTAAGTCCAGCCACAAAAAGTATAATCTGTGAATCCAGAGGCAATGTGATGCCAGTACTAAGTACACAGACAACCACAACACCCTCCAATAAATACAAACATATGTGATAGATGCATCCATGTATCCAAACCAGAGGTTGAACTCCAACAACTCAGTACTGTCAACATTAGTCAGGAGGAGAAGGTAACCACATACACCACAAACCCAGTCCCACATAGACCTACCACAACTGTAAACCAAACACATAAACACAGACAAATATTCCCGCAGGCCTTAATTACAAACACACCACACCAACAGAAGCCTCCAAAGTAGATCACAAGCAACCACAACCTTCAAACATAGCACATGCAATGAATAGTACGCAAAGCTGGTGTGCCAAACAGTCACAGGCCCGAAGGAGAAACAACATGCCTGATACAGTCGTAATAGGTGTCTGTATAGGCAGATACACAGCTGTCCCACTCACCAGACTGAACAAGGGAAAGGGTAGAGTAAGCTGCTTGTAGGCTGCCACAAAATGCCACTTAACACAAGTACACAGGTCACCCCAAAGCAAGCAGAAATATGATGCACTCAATGTCCATGCTGGTGTGAATTACCTGAGATGTACCTCCCTGGTCAACATCAAATGAGACATGGATGGTCCCTCCGAGTATGTACCCCAGGGCAGGATGACACTGGCTGTGTGCAGCATCCAACCCTCACCAAGAATGATGCCACAGTACAAACACAGAATGCTCATGTTTAACAGCTGGCACAGTTACAGCTGTCAGTCCAAGAGGGTCTAATGTGTGTCTGCTTGAGATGTCAAGCATGACAAGCCATGCTGCTGTTACAAGGATGGCTGTCAGATGTTACCCGTGTGCTTCTGGATACTGGATAAGGCCTTTGCCACCTCCATAGAGCCGTATGTAGGCAAGGCCAAAAAGACTACCCACCACCCTAGAAAACATAAGTGGTAGGAAACATAAGGGTAATGCTGACCAATGCCAGATGTGTAAACTGCAATATGCATGCCCCTGAGGCACTTCCCATTATGGAGAACATTGATGTCTGTCCAGTGACAGAAGCCTACTGCAAGCCTAGTGATAGCACACCAGCACTACTAGGTTATACCACATATCATGTGTTATGGCCCCAACACCTGCACCACGACATCAAAGGAGGGGGAGTATCCATATGCAGCACAGACACCCATATAGCCAGGTAACTGACAATGCACAAAGCAGCGGACACCACCCATGTGCACATAACTGTAGTCAAAACTGCTGTACAGTCTGTAGCATGCGACAGACCACACTCTCATACACAAGAACTCCACCCAGACATCCGAAGACACTGGACAGTATGAATGTCCCACCAAATACCAGACAAGGTACACGCAAAGTACCACATAGGTGTCAAACCATTATGTATGCAAGGAGTCATCAGGGACCTAGGGACACAGGTCGACATTAATCTGTCATGTGACAGCCACAATGCCAATGTGGCTATGAAGACTGTTGATACTGGACACCGTATCATGAAAGGATTCACATCAACATCAACAGAGGTCACTGTGCTGCTGTACTGTTCCCTTATCAGACCCATAATCTAGTACAATGACTCATATGGGATGTACCGTACGTGACACCTGCAGCAGTTCAGAAGACCTCATAGTTACCCCACCAACAGGATAAAGGGTGTGAAATATATGTCATATGCTGCCTGGCTGTAGACACCCCAGCTGACTGCAGTCACACACTGCCTACACAGAGGCATTGTATGTCTGTTGTACAAGGCCATGTCCAACACAGGAGTAATGGACATGCTACACCACAGGAAATCAAAGCCATTGGAGCTGTGAGAGTCACAGATGTCAACCTCAACACATAATGAAATAAGATGTGCTGGAGGTACAGATACATAACCCATAGGCTCCCCACACCCAGAAACAGGATCCCAATCCATGGTAGGCAGAGCCCCTCACTGACACCCCTCAACAGGAATATTGCCAAGTGGATGGATGACCGTACATCTATACTGGGGGTCCCCACTGTGTCACGACCAGACAGAGGCACAGTGAAGAACCTCTTAAATGGCCATAATTGAACATAGCAAGGGGTGGCGAAAGACACACACACTCTAGCTAGGCTTACTAATAGTCTAGGGTGTCTAGCCTACTGTGAACCCATGAACCTATGAAGATTCAAAACGTACAGGACACTAAGGATAATCACAAGGCTTACCCAACTGATGGTAGGAACCATATTGGGCATCCACAGATATGCTCCGAATCACACAGATATTACAAACAACATACCAAACACACACACATATTGCTAACATACAACCTGTCAGGTGCAGTGCAAACACCCCCCCCCCCCCGAGTGCAAAATACCTATCCCAGCAGATGGTCCCCTGACATTGCAGATGCTGAAGTAACAGCCATCATCTGCAAAGCAGAACACACAGCAGCAAAGGTATGTGATGGTGTCCTGTGCTGAGGCCAACATGGACCCCAAGAATAATGGAATGCAAAATCACACTACTGGCCAATGTCAGCCTTACCACAGGATATGTACCCAAAGAGCAGTGTACAACAACAGTGGTCCATCACAACAAAGGTGTTGCCTGAATGGATACTCCAAACTACCACCCCAGGATCCTGACAAGCTTGTTCTGCACAGCTATGGAAAGGATCAGTATATACCGCAGACAGAAGGCTAATGTGGACCTACTGATACTGGACCCTACACACTGTGGCTGTTGTAACTGCAGAACCGGCCCTTTTGAAGCAGTCATTAAGGTCATTGATGAGGGCTATGTGGTCCACACAGCGTAGCTGGACCGTGCACATGCTTCTAGACAATACCGTACGTGTTCAGTATGGATATGTTCACCAGCTTAAATATACACCCCTATGTCAGTAGAGGGGTTGCAAAGCAGACCAAGGACAGAACTGACATGGTCAGACATGCCGCATCCATGTCAGACTACAAAGCGGATATGAGTGGCATCCCACAAGGCCTGGTCTTGGCCCCCCCCACCCCCGTTCTGTATACATGTCCCATAGGTATAGGCCAACATGGAAGGACTGTGACTGAGCATGTATGCAGAGGAGTACAAACAGCCTACCATATCCGACCCCCAGCTGACACAAGCAACCCACAAAAGGGCCACCTACAAACAGACAACTGTAGCCATAGCCATGTCAGCAAGCTAATTGCAGAACTGTGTATAGACAACCACCGTGAATATACAGTAAGTGCCCACAAATTACCACACAGGTGTTAACCCATGAGGTACCTAACATGTAATGTGAGACCTGGGTACAAAAGGTGATAAATATCCTGCACTGGACAAACATGTGGCTGTAGGGTTCGCAGAAACATGTACCATATACCCACCCAAACATGAAGGCTGGCAGATGTAGATAAGGGGAACTCACTGTGGCTCTGCAGCCATCCTCCATCAGCATCACAACTGGCTACAATAGCCCCTGTGGGATATACCGCAGCAGACACCTCCATCCACTGTAAAGTCCACAACAGTAACCCACCAGGGGTAACAAAGAGCATGAACAGATGCCATGTGTTGCCTGAGTAAACAAACTGCAGCCCCACACACCGACATCCTTCCCAGCTACAGGAAAGCTGTGCCTGATGTATGAAGCCATGTCCAACCTGGAATGAATGAACATGTTGCACCTTGTACAATCTGAATGGCAGTGAGCTATGCACATGAGAGACCTGAACCCCAGCACTGACATATATAGGACAAGCTGTACAGAATGATCCATAACACAGAAGGCACCCCCACACTTCAGTAAACTTCTGGTATAGGTCAGCCAGAGAGCCGAATATTGACACCCCTCAAAAGGCATCCTGATGAGTGTATGGGAGATGGTAGGCTACCCTGGGTATCATTGTTATGTCAGAGGTAGACGGAGGCACAGTATACCAACCATGACATATGTAATGGCAAACTCCAGTTACAATGTGTGTCGAAGGACAAACACACCCTGTGACTACCATCAGAAATGGCCTACGGAACATCGCTAGTGTTTGCCAATGTCCACCCATGTTGTGGAATACACTAGCAATGTTGGATGAGCCTGGTGTAGGTAGTCCATATCTGAACATATTGCAACATGGTCATATGTGCACAACTGGCCCCTACACAGTCTGTTGTGCTCACTATGAAGATGTCAAGCAGTCATAGGACTAAAGCCCAGGATACTGTCCACCACAGTGAAAGTACTGAACCAGTACACTATACGGTACTACAGTGTTAGGTCATTATGAAAGTATGTTGAGAACTGTCTGCAAAGTATCCCATGCAATTCCTGCAGGCACAGTATAATCCCTGTTGTGGCAGACATGAAGCAGTTGGCCAGTTAGTACACAACATGACACCCAACACACAATCATAAATGTGCGATATTGTCGAAGGTCACACATACCCAAATATGTGGTGGACTTCAGAGTGCAACATATGGAAAGCTCACACTGGGCATGCTCGCACACTTTGATAAATGAGGCATATGTCAGACAACATGCCATGGAAAGGCTGAACTGGGCATGCTCACACACTTAGGCCATATCTCCGTGTAGCAGTTGGCCACACATATCTGGTATTTGTACGTGTCAGTCCAGGAACCAACCACAACACAGCAATCAGCCCAGTGCACACAGTATATGAACACAGAGACATAAATGATATAGTGGATCGTCATATGCAAACATCTGCCACAGATACACAAGTTGGTCATAGGAACAAGGAATGCTATGGCAATAAAGACCTGCAAACAGTAGAACAGCACAACAAATATTGTGCATCCAACAATTGAACATATGGGAGTAGAGGTCAATACTAGGTTTCTTGCCCCAGGGAATGACAGCTCAGCCAGAGTGTGCTTGGCATCTGCATCCCCAGGATAGTAGGCTACCATGCCACTGTAAAGTAGGTCACAGAAGGCAACATGTGAGGCTAGTGAGCTGTGCCTCTGTCAAGCAGGGGTACCGTGGAGGTCTCAGGGATTGAATGTGCTAAGCCACAGCCATGTTGTCGGTGTGTGCTGTGAGAGGGTTGCTGAGGATCTCTGACAGTAGGTGTCCGTCAATAACAGACTGAGAGGAGCCCTATCTGCATTCTCTGGACGATTCCACTGTCAACACTGTGTTGTAATGAGTATGTGTGCATGAAGTGCCGTGCTGGAACTGTCCACAGATGTCCTCCCTCTGTGGGCTACAGCTCTGCAATGTATTAGGTCACTCTGTCTGTTGAATGGTGCATATATGGCCGGTGTACAGCTGACAGGTGTCTTGTTGTGGAGCAGTCATGGGTATATGTGGGATAGCATGACCATTGCAGACTGTACACATGCTCATAGGATGCAATTGTCAAGGATTATGCTGAGTGGCCAGTATAGTCCTCCAGCATGGGTCCTCTGAAGTCATCCACCCCAGTCTACACAAGTGTAGAGTCTGCTTGTGCTAAACACAGTTTGTGTGCAGTGACAACCTTGCCTGGGGGTGGAGATGAGATATGGATGTCCAGGGAAAGGTGGGTATGGTCAGATATCAACAATGGTGGTCTACCTCTGGTGTGGAACAGTGAGTACCCACGTTGCAGATGGACAGGTGCAATATGTATTCACCCATGTGGCTGTGGTGTGTGGTTCTGCCATAGCACATGGACCCACAAATTGTAGTGGCTGTAGGGTAAAGTGGTAGAAGCCTGAGTAGTTCTCACACACAATATGCCTGTACCTGATGTTAACAACTGGAATGGTGTATGTGAATACCTGCATATCCTGGCACTGTTCCCAGGGAAGCTAAGTGTGTGTCCTGGATGTGGGTGTGGTGTTCTGGACTGGTTGTGTTGTGTGTTACAGGTCCTGTGGTCCCAAAGCATGGTATAGAACATAACCTTCCAGTGCGATGTGCATATCTGACCCTGACGTAGGTGGCTGCAAATGCATATATATGCTATCCCCCACCTAACAGGTAGTACTACATCTACATACCTCTGTAGAAATAAAGATGTCAGCACCCTAGAAATACTACAGGTGCAGAACAGATGCCCAGTAATTCGGATAGTGCGCTCTGCTAATGCGTCTCCCTCAAGTGTCATAATATAGTTAGGTAGTGATTGGAATCCTGTAAATGCTCAGTGTGTGTATGTGTGTGGGTGAGTGAGTAGGCTGTGAGAGGGAAATGTCCCTTTTGGCAACTGGGAAAACACGCTACAGGATGCACATTCCCATTTCTAAACACTGATGATGTCAGCACCCTATAAGTACAGCAGGAGAAGAGACGCTTGCTAGTAATGTAAATAGCGTGCTCTGCTAATGCGTTGGTCTCGAGTGTCATAACATAGTTAGGTAGTGGTTTGAATCCTGCAAGTGTGTGTGTTTGAATGAGGGGGGTTAGTGTGTGTGCAAATATGTGTGAGGGAAATGTCCCTTTTGGCAACTGGGAGAACACACTACAGGATGCACACTCCCCTTTCTAAACACAGATGATGTCAGCACCCTATAAGTACAGCAGGAGAAGAAGAAAACCCTCCATGAATAGCGCACTCTGCTAATGCATGCATTGGTGTGTAGTCAACATAGGTAGGTAGTAGTTTGAATCCTGCAAGTCCTATAAGTACAGCAGGAGAAGGAAAACCTCCCAATAATGCGAATAGCGCCTCTGCTAATGCGGCGTCTCGAGAGTGTCATAACATAGGTAGTAGTGATAGTGGCAAGTGCGCCGGTGGTGGCAAGTGTGTGTATTTGAAAAAGGGGGGTTAGTGTGTGAGGGAAATGTCCCTTTTGGCAACTGGGAGAACACACTACAGGATGCACACTCCCCTTTCTAAACACAGATGATGTCAGCACCCTATAAGTACAGCAGGAGAAGTAATGCGAATAGCGAGCTCTGCTAATGCGTCCGTCTCGAGTGTCATAACATAGCTAGGTAGCGGTTTGAATCCAGCAAGTGTGTGTGCTTGGATGTGGGGGTTTAGTTTTTATGTGTGAGAGAAATGTCCCTTTTGGCAACTGGGAGAACACACTACAGGATGCACACTCCCCTTTGTAAACACAGATGATGTCAGCACCCTATAAGTACAGCAGGAGAAGGAAAGCCTCCTAGTAATGCGAATAATGCGCTCTGTTTATGCGTCCGTCTCGAGTGTCATAACATAGTTAGGTAGTGGTTTGAATCCTGCAAATGGTAAATGTGTGTGTTTGGATGAGGGGGGTTAGTGTGTGTGTGCAAATTTGTGTGAGGGAAATGTCCCTTTTGGCAACTGGGAGAACACACTACAGGATGCACACTCCCCTTTCTAAACACAGATGATGTCAGCACCCTATAAGTACAGCAGGAGAAGGGAAGTCTCCCAGTAATGTGAATAGCGCACTCTGCTAATGCGTCTTTCCCGAGTATCGGAATATAGTTAGGTAGGAGTTTGAAACCTGTAAATAGCATGTGTGTGTGTTTGGATGTGAGGAGTTTGTGTGTGTGCATTTCCGTATGAAAAACATGTTAGTTTTGGCAATTGGGAGATCACACTACCTGATGCACATTACCCTTTCAAAATACTGATGTTGTCAGCACCCTATAAGTACAGCCAGAGAAGAGGAACTATCTAGTAAACCAAATAGTGCGCTTTGCTAATGCATCTCTCTTACGTGTCATGACTTAGTTAGGTAGGGAAATGAATCCTGCAAATCGTAAGTGTGCATGTGTGTGGGGGTAGTAGGGTGTGTATAAATGCAAGTGTGAGAGAACATGTCCTTTTGGCAAATACTACAATACACCAGATGCTGCATACTCCCCCAGTAAACACAGGGGATGTCACCACACTATCAGCACAGCCAAACAGGGCTAGTTGGCTAGTAATGCCAATAGTGTGCTCTGCTACTGTGTCTACTACCATTGTCAGAGTACAGATAGGCATGTTTTGGTAACCCACAACTGTCACGTGTGGTTGTATCACACAGTATGACCTTGTGTGGGTGTTTGTACATAACAATGCATGCCATTGCCTAAACCAGCAATGGCATTGCACACATGATGTATGTGTGTGACACATACACATAAATACCTGTGACCTGCAGTAGTTACCATGTCTGACACATGCCTTGAGTGGATAAATGGTATTTGCAATGTATACCAATATGACTGTGTCTTACTGTGCAGGGTCCGCACGTGGTATGTCTCTATACAGTGTGGGTGTCTATGGTGAAAGACCTACAGCAGGGGATACACATCTGGTCTGGGCCATATAGTGTACATGTAGTCGATGTACAGGTGCTACATGTTCCCACCTGTTGTGGTAGTGGTAACATGTCATTCCACTGCAATTCAGTGACCACATGCTGTGAACCCTTCAATTAGTGTGTTGTAGCTACAGTAATGCTCACACACAGTGTTTGGCTAGATGCAGTCCGGCCATATAAACACAGTTCTTGAGACTGTCATATTGCCATTGTTGTTATGGAGGATAGGTGGTCTTCCTGTGTATGGGAGGGTTGTGTGTGCCAGGCTATGAACCAGATGGCAGTCTGACACACTGTTAGCTGCACATGAGTAGGCCCTGATGGTTTGTGCTGTGCCAACAACCTGGAGGTGTGTGTATCTGTGTTACCTTGGGATACCAGCCCCTATCCATGTGTGTTACATGTGTAGGGAATGACAGGCATGGTATGGGGCATAACCTGTCAGTGATGGGTAACACCTGTGAGCCATGAATCATGAATCTGGTACTGCACAGACATTGCAGTTCACCGTGCTGAGGGCAGTGTCTGGTGCATGCATCTTCCAGTGTACACTGCTGTTGTTGTGTAGCAGCACTGTTAGTGTCCTAACCTGTGTGATACCCACGGAGGTGGCTATGTAAACCATGTCCTGCAGCATAAGCCAGTATGTGTGTACCAAGGAGCTTTGCCATTATACATCGGGCCATGGGTGTCACGTGCAAGATGACCCTTGCATATCATTGTGGCTTCCCTAGCATGTAAGCATATGTTGACAGCCAGTGGATACCCTATGAATGACAGTGGAGACTGAGCATAATGTAGACATACAACACCCTTCCCACATATAGTGGTAGAATACCTGGTGAGGGTATGTTGGCAACCAACATCAGGCTCATACTGGCCTGTGCCACATGCTGAGAGATCCATTCTATGTTCCCTATCATGTAGCCCAGGGAGGTATGTCTCAGGCAGCCATACTGGCATGGTCAATGAGTGAGTCATATCTGTTCATGCCTCTGATTGACCTGTATGCATGTGTGCTGTGGTGGACTATAGTGCCCTTGAGGCATATCACTGTGACCTTCACCAGATACAGCCTGTTGAGCGGGACCCCAGTGCAGCACACAAGACAGGTACCTGACACGTCTGTAGCAGGTGTGTTGTGTAGCCCTACAGGCTGTGAGTGTGTGGCACAGGGGATGTGCATGCCATGTGTGGCACATGCTCTGTTCCGACGGAACATATGCCTGTGTGCCATCTGCGGAGGTCTGTGATGCCCAGGCAGGCTGCTATTCTGAGTCCCCACGTATGCCCCAGTGTGTTCAGCATGCTGTCAGTGCGTGTCAATGTCTGACTTGTATTGTAGTCACTGTAATATATTTTATTTATTTATTTATTTATTCTACATTTGTTGACTGGGATAGTCCGACTGGATGCATGTCCATTTCAGGGAGGCCGTGGAGACAAGCTACGAGGGTAGCAGATACAGCATTACATAATACTAGCATTACATATTACAAACAGATTATTTACAGAGATTACATAAGTAAGCAAGTCAAACATGTTCCACAGGTTAATGTTAGTCCTGAGCACAAGTCAGGATTAAATTAACATTACACAGTAAAGTGGTTCACAGAGTTTACACATTCGAGTTAGCCAGGCTTGATACATTGACATAGCCAGTTAAGTGACAAATGTTGTTTGAGTCTACTGTTAAATTGACCTAAGGTGGACAGTAGGGTAATATCAGCTGGAAGTGAGTTACAGGATCTACGTACAGGGTTTGCAAAGAGAGAATCACCGGCTGTGTTATTAAACTTGCTAGTCTGAAGTAGTAATTTGTTAGAGGATCAAATTGGTCTAGGATTGTTATAGGGGGTGATAATATTTGAAGTGCAGGAGTATTGTCTGGATTATAGAGGATTTTATAGGCCATAATCAGTTGGTTATACTGTTTTAGGCTGGGTATTGCAAACCAACCAAGCTGATTTAGATTGATGCAATGATGTGTCCTAAAAGGCAGCCCAGTGGCAAACCTGGCAATGTGGTTGTAGCAAATTGAGTGTTTGTTAAGGACAGTCTTGTTCATATTCGAGTAGAGGGATGCATACAGAAGGGTTGAAACAAGGTGTGAGCGAGCTATGGCACCTTTAGCTGGAGGGACTAGGAAGGCTTTAATTCTGTAAAGTGACCCTAGTTTTCTATTGATGGCTTTGATAATCTGGTTAACATGTAGGTCACATTTGAGATTATTGTCTATGATGACACCTAATAGTTTCAGAGATGGGTCAGGGGAGATTATTGTGCCATCAGTTGATGTTATGGTAACGGTGAAAGTGGTAGACCTACGTGTTGGTGAAATAACAACAGTTTAGTTTATTTGGGATTTAGGATCAGACGATGTTCAGAAAGTCAGTTTTCTATTGTATTAAAGGTGGTCTGGGTAGCTGACCATAACTCTACTGGAGATGTGGCTGAGCAGATCAGAGTACAGTCTTCAGCATATTGGATACAGCTGACTTTTGGGATGACAGCATAAAGGTCGTTAATGAAGATGGAGAACAGCAAGGGCCTAGTATAGAGCCTTGTGGTACTCTGAGGGTGTTAGGTAGAAGGTTAGAGAGTTTGTTCTGCCAGAGGCCAGCCTGCTGTCGACCATGCAGGTAGGATTGAAACCATTGGAAGGCTCCAGTATCTAGACAGTGTTTGCAGGGTGTGGAGTACAAGTTGGTGATCAACCATATCGTATGCCTTGGAAAGATCCAAAAAGAGGGCTGAGGATATATAATTAGTGTTGCAAGTATGGTTTATGGTGTTAGTAAAGGCTAGGAGGCCTGAAGTAGTGCTGTGATGAGGACGTAAGCCATGCTGAGTGTCTGCCATAATGCGATTTTGGATTAGGTGGTGCATGAATTGTCTATGATGAAAGTTTCCATAATCTTTGCAAGTGGAGAGAGTATAGCTATTGGCCTATAATTGATGAATTCAGTAGAGCTGCCTCCTTTGTGAAGTGGGATTACATATGACATTTTCCAGATGGTGGGAAAGTTAGATTCTACCATGGTTCCTTTGATTACCTTTGAGACGGGGTAAACAATAGCATCATCTGGTTTTGATAGGTACTCGGCAGGGAGTTGATCAGCAGAAAGTGTAGTGGGTTTCACTGTTTCAATCAAGGTACGGAGAAGTGAAGTGGCGACTGGTTGGCAGCTGAACGCAAGTAGTTTTCTAGGGGTGCTACTTTCAGGACCAGGGGAGCTAGGAGGTAGATGGCTAGCTAGGGCCTGAAATGTCTCAGTAAAGAACTGGTCAAAACTCTCAGGAACATCTTCAGGGGTATTATCAATAGTAGCAGCAGGGATTGGGGTTGAGTTTTTTTTGCTCTCTGTCTCTCTCACTTCTCGCTCTCCCTCTGTCTGCTTACAGACAATGCAATGAATGTATTGCATGTGGGGAGTGTTAGCACTGGATGCTTTTGTAGGTATCTGCATAGGTCCATGTGATGGCCTCTGCACCAATTGTAAGGCAGCATTTGCTAATTGCATACAGCCAGTTGTGTACTGATTGCAGTTCTCACTGTGATTTCAGGTCAGTGCTATAAAAGGGTATGTGGGATAGGCGTTGCCCTTTCAGATTGCAAGGGCGGGGACCATGCTGGTATGCTGTGGACAGTGTTCTGTGAGTGTAAAGGTTAGTATCTCTCTCATGATTCAGGCTGTGTTGTATATTCACATTTCTCCATTCCTCTCTCATGTTCCCTGTAGCAAGTGTGTATGCACACTGACTCCTACAACTATATATAGATATATATTTATATATATATATATATATATATATATATGTACATATACATACATTTATATATGTACTTTAACTGACCTTATTATCTACAAGCTACCAACTAGCATGGCTGTTTCTGTTCACACACTACTATTATGGAAATCCAGTAGTTTTGACAATAATTTTAAATGACATGCTTTGGGTACTACACATCCTATATTCCCTTTACATTCATTCCTACTATTACATGTTATATTTATTTTAGCACAATAGTTTTGTATAAGAGTCATGGCTTAGCGGTAGATTGTACAGACTAGTGTTTCCAAGGCACTGGGTTCGGGACTGACAGTGGGATTTTATTTTGCTTTTGAACTGAGTACAGGACCTGTCAATCAAAGTGACTAAGGCACTTTTAAGCAGTTGTAACTGGGTTAGCGCTGGTTTGCCCAGAGCTCACGCATGCGCACTGCCGTTTAGCTCCATGCACACACGCGCACACCTCCTTACAACCGCTTAACGGTGCTTACTCTTGCTCACACCCGCGCTATTTTCTTTGAAAGAAAAGAAAATGGGGAGACAGGAAAGTGGTGAAAAAGGGGTCACAAAGATGGTAAGACAGTAGGGAAACAAGCTTGGGATTTGCAGGAGGGATGTAGGTGAGGCCCATAGCTGCCCATGTCTTTCTCAGCAACAGCTGTGCATTTGTATGTAATTTGATGTGACATTTGAAACCTTCCACCCCTGAGAGAGGTGTCAGGACAACAATAATACTTGTTGTACAGCCAATTGTAATTGATAGGTTCCATGTCCAGCAGACATGTGTGCAGAATGGGCAGCTATGTATGGGGCGTAATTTTTTTGTGGGTACAGAGTGCCCTTTTTTTTTTTTCAGGTGAGAGTGGTATGTCAGGTGAAGGAAATCAGTACAGCTGGGGAGGTAGGTTGGGTAGGTAAACAGACAAGACAAACAAGACGCATACAAGGGCAGTGTATGACATGTGTGGGGGGGGGGGGTTACACAATTGACGGGGACGGAGATTTGGATATCCAGAGCCCATGAGCCCACAGATGGCAACAGTGGAACTGATATCCCCACCCATAGGCAGTTGCCACTGTTCCTTCACTGCCCAGGATGGGTATGTGCTGGGGGCTGTGTAGGCCGGGCAACAGGCATGCCCGTTAGTTGTGCCACCCGTGCCTCGAGCTGGCATAGGGGATCAAGAACAGAGTCCCGAATCTCCCTACGCACCACAGTCCGGACGCTACGGAGGGTGAGTGGTGGTTCTCCTCCGGCCACACTTGCAGAGGGGGGCGAGCCCCATCCCCTGCAGTGCTTCCACCCGCAGGTGGCACAGGGCCACCGGAAGAGGGTCCGGACTCGGCACTAGTGCCAGGTGCACTCGCCAGCTGAGGTGGGAGAGGTGGGTCCGCTGGAACCCGCCTTCCCTGTCATCCTATGTTTTGCATTATGTCATGACAGTTTGGGTTAGTGACATATAATACCATTCACAATTAGTTGTAACAGCATGCATTAGTATTCCCATTAACCAAACACCCAGATATTCACACCATTGAACAGCGTGCATAACACATGCATAATTTGAACAGAAATACACAGTTCAACAACATGCAGGGTTAATTGATGGCAACAGGCCATCAGGTGTGAATGTATGAACAGGGCAGATGCATCAACGGACATGCAAATATATATGACCCAACAGGACAAATGTCCAGGGGTGTTAATTGTGATTGCACATACCATTTTCATGTGGAATGGGTTATATGTGGTTATAGGGTGGGGTAAAGAAAATAATATTAACACCTTCAAATAACAATACATATGCTGTACATTTCTAATAGCTACAGTTATATACACACTACTGTTCTAACTACAGTTTCCTATATGATAACTATTTCAACTTGGTGATAGGACTGTTACTGCAACATCAATATACATTTTATTGTTCTTCATACACATTCATATCTAGCTTTGTTCAGCTACATCATCCTGCTACATTTGCTTTGTATAGCTGTAGACAAGTGTGGATGTTTGGTATATCAGAGAATCATCTTATCTGCATATTGCAGACTGAGAGCAACATATCCAGATTTTGGGATACACATTCCAGATGCAGCAACACTTTGAACAGATTTTGCTGTTTGGTTTTGAATCTCACATGTATTTCATTCTGTCTTGACTGCAGTATACTTTATTCAGGGGTTATTACTACTGTATTGCTGGATTCATGACACTTTCTCACACTCTCTCACTTGCTTTCATTTTACTATTCAGGATGGTACTTACTTCTAGGCTTTATTGACATATTTTACCTGTAGTTATTACAATCCTTTCCAGCAGTCTCACTTCTGTCATGTTTCAGTATTTCAACAGGGATATATTTCACACATGTGATTTCATCATCTTCTGCAGCTATACTTTTCAGCCTGCTGCAGGTTGTGTACTATTTTCTTACAGGTAGGGCATTTTTATTTCAGAATATATGTCAGACAGTTTCATTTTTCGGTTTAACTTACAGGCTGAAGCACACTTTTGTAATCAAGCAATACTTGCAGACACTTTCACACTGTTACTTGCACATTTTATTCCTTACTGACTACACTGCACTCTTTTGCTGACTGTCATACTTTTATATTTCTTTACGGTTACTGGTAGTGGATTACTGACCTACCTGGTGGCGCAACTGCACCAGCCTATCGCCATAGGCTCTGCGGTTCACAGAACGGACATCTGCAGCTGTAATATAAATGAAGTAATATTGGAATACACATCTCCATAATATCAGCTAGTTTAATTTCTTACATACATAATTAAATGTAACTTACTCAGTAGTGGGGCGTTGGGTGTTTTCGGGCCTCCTGGATCCAAAGGTTCAGTTGGTCCTGCTTGCGTCTCTTCAGGTCCGCATGGTAGTGACGGACCTGCTCACCAGTCCTTGGAATCCCTGTGGCACTGGTGAGATCATGAGCCAACCGGTCCCACGCCTCGGCCCTGTATGCTCCCCAGAGGACCTGGCCCTGCATGAGTTGGGCCTCATGATTATGGACTAGGAGCCAGACCATGTACCTGGACTCCTCAACACCCCACCTCTGTGCTCGAAAGCAACTACCCTCTCCTACTCCTGTCATTCTGCCTGCAGGTCAGTTCTACAATCGTTTATGCTGTGTATTCCCGCCTATGGGGCTTATATAGTCCGTTTTCCCACATATCTGTGATTGGCCATTTTGGAATTGTATCAACTTCAGTAAACCTGCATTGTCATGCTCCAGTTTGTATTCATTCCTATATATTAGCTATTATTGCATTTAAAGGTACTGCTGTCATGGCTTAGTGGTTCTGTACCTTGACTATGGTGTATAGTATCCTGTGTTCGAACCTGGCCACTGCTTTTTATTTTTCATGACTGTCTAGACATGCTGAGGGGTGTGTCTGTGTAAAGGCAGTTTTGATATGGCTTGCTCAACGTTGCCCGTCGGTTAGCTTGTTTGCACGGTGCGTAACTCCGCGCAAATGGGGTACACTGCTTTAAGCCTCATTTGGCTATCGGCACGCATATTATGCTCAGCTCAGTTAGGGGCACATAGATTTAGCGTGTTAAACCACTGCTCAGCTACGGGCACTCATTTTGCACCAGTTAAACCACTGCTCATCTACGGGCAGATGCACTCACTCTGTTAAACTGTAGCTCAGCTATGGGCACATCTGGCATTTTTTATTCTTTTGTTACCTCACATTTCTTCAATATAAATGGGCTATTTCATTACATTTTACATACATTGTGGTTTTATGTGTACATATTTGTCAGGGACTTGTTTCCTGCTTATTTTGCTAAAAAAAACAAATTGGTGTTGTGGGGGTTTGAACCATGAATGCCTGCTCTTCAGCCAACATCTCTACCGCTACGTTATTGTTTCCTGGTTTATTTTGCATATTTAGTTCTTATATGCTTTCCCACTGACTGCTAACTGTAGCTGCGCTACGGGCACGCCCGCGCAAACGAGCGCACTCACGGTTAAACATTTTTACAATTTAAAAAAAATATATAACATGTTTATTTATGTGTTTTCTGTTCATAGTCTGTGTGGGCATGTGTTGTGTTCTGTTTATTCACATTTCCGTGGACTCTGTCGTGGGTGTTTACTTTGGGAACTTTTCCTCTTCTGGGGGCGTGTCTGCTTACAGGGCTCGGCCTACGGACACGCCCCCTATTGTCTTACACGGACCGTGTTGGCCTTAAGTGTGATTCAGCATGCTCTCATGAATATGCAGAGCATGATGACATCACTCCGTTTAACTGCAGCCTCCATGTATGAGTTATAACTCTTACACGGAGGCTTTGTGAATCCTGCCCATTGACAATTTCCACATTTTATTTACTAAAACTGTATAACTCTAGGTACAGAGGAACATATAACAAGTGAATTAAATAGTAAACTAAGTAAATAATGCTTTTTATACTGAGAACATTTATACTCTATTGTGTAGACCTGTTGCACAAATCAAGCTCTGTTGGCTTTAAGGCTATAAGGGAAAGTTTTAGATAAATGTAAAACAACAGTAGTAGCCAGGCAAACACAGCATGACACAATGTATAAAAATAAAAACACTTTATTAAAATAACAAACAAAGAGAAATTAAAGTCTTAGATAATCCAGGAATTATTAAAGGCCCTAGCACAAGTTGCATGGCTTATTCTAGAAAGGCTCTTCCAGCATGACATATCTATTTGCAATTCAGGTATGTGCTACAAGTGATGAGGTAGGACTTCATTACTGACTAATTTGCATGTTTTCTGAATTGCAGTTACTACCACAACCTGCAGATCATGGTTTATCTGACAACACAGTAGTTACCTGATACTTTTGTAGGCAGTGAAATTCTACCCTGCAGTCACTCTAACACAAATACACACATGTATACAAACACATGCAAATATGCACACACACACAAGCACATACCAGAGTTTTTGTCCCTACCCTTCTGTGATTCCACCCACCACTATAATACTTTATATATTTAGGCTGTGGTACCTAGTGTTTCTCCTTATCCCCATTACACCATCAGTGCCATTGTGGCAATTTAAAGAGTCCTCCCATGTGGTCTAGTGGTTCCTCCCACCCACACCATCCTTAGGACATGTGTGCCATTACAGCACTTTAGATTCAGCCAAATGGTTTCCCCACCATCCCCTTTATATTGGTCTATGCATTTGGGTATGTTATGGAGTAATCCATAGTGTCTAGTGTATCTTCTAACCCCCCCCCGTCCCCATAGTAATGTTTGTGCAAGTACGATACTCTAAGCAATAATCCTTGGTGTCCGGTGGTTACTCCTCCTCCAATCACCCTTATGATTTATGTGCCATTACTGCACTTCACTTTATCTCTAGTGGTCTACTGGTTCCCCCCACCCCTGGTCCTGATAGGAACATTGGTGCCAATACGGCACTTTACAGATGAAGCCATGGTGTCTAGTGTAACCCCCACCTCCTCAACCCTGTTTAGATGTCATTGCCATTATGGCACTTTAAAATTAAGTCCTGGTGTCAGGTGGTCCCACCCCTCTCCCCACCACATTCATTTTCATTGGTTGAACATGGCCTTTTGGCTGAGTTCAAGACTGTAACTTGGTGGAAGAGGCCATGCTGATCTACATGATTGAGCACTTTCTTGAATCACTCGATCATGTTGATGCCTTCCTAAAGGTGGCTCCAGGGAAAAAGCACATAGATAATTAGAATATGCCTCTCCCCCTAGAATGCCTGATTAGCATTCAGCACAGTTACAGGGCATGCCCATTACGATGCTGCTTCTCTTTGCATTGGAGCACCTTATAAGGGTGCTTCCTAAATATCACAAAGGTACCACAATATTATAAATTCAGCCCAATACATTTATTTATGAATTTATTTATTTATTTACGATTTGTTCCCTTGGTAAGTGAACTGGACTTTTGACCCTTTTCGACCATGACGCAAGCTCAGACAGCAGAAAATACATCATGTTCTTTCAAGGAACGATATTATATATAAAATGCGTACACAGCTAAATTTAGAATATAATAAGATTGAATGCCAATAGAGTAAGATTAAAATATCCAGTCAGAGTGCATTGAAATAATATATATAAAATTCAGGCTGAGATATACATAAAATACAGTGCAATCATATATTTAACACATAAACTCCTATGTATGTGTGAAATATTTGCATATAAGATGCCACACTAAGAGGCTAAGAAAAAAATGTATTAAATGTATTCTAATATTCATGATATGGGATGATAAGTTACCTAACCATTGTCGTGGCAGCAGTTGCAGGTAGATTCAGTAAAGAGATGTATTTTAAGGGCATCTTTGAAGCTTTTAATGGTTTCTAGATTTTTGATGTCTGAAGGCAGGTGGTTTCAGGTAGCATATCCTGGTCTAGAGAAGGTTCTTTCACCTGCAGTAATTTTAAATGGTGGGCTTACTAGAATTAAACTGTAGTCCTGTGTACTTCTCAGTACATAAAGGTTGTCTTCTAAAAGTCATTTTACTCTTGAAGGGGGGCAGTGACCATGTTTTAGCACCTTGTAAATAAAGTGGCCCTGTAAGGCAATGAAAAACATTTGGAATTTTTATAGCAAATTGCAATGGAGTATCTGGGAGTCTGTTAATAGAATAAAGCTGCAGATTTTATTCTCAGCGGTTTGCATTCTGTGAATACTGGGGGCTGAATGCATAAAGCGAAAAAGAAGGCCATATTCAAGTTTGGGAATTAAAATATTTTTAGAAATGTTCCTGCAAGCAGCATGTGAAAGAAAGTGACTGATCTTGTTACACAGTTTTAATTGAACAAGGACATTATTAGTTATAAAATCTTTGTGTGTCGTAAAGGAAAGGGTAGGGCTGAGTATTAGGCCTAGGTGCCTCTGTTCAGTGATATTTAAGTATTCTGTTCCCATAAAGATCTGTTAAGACAATGGCAGGAACAGTTGGTAATTTTTTCACAGAGGCAAATACCATGACATTTGTTTTCTTAGGGTTAATTAGTAGTTTGTTAGTAGTGGATCAGCTGCATAACTGACTGAAACTGTCCTGTAACTTGGTTTGCAGGTTAGAGTGGTTAGTACTGGATTGTAAGAGCAATATATCATCTGCGTACATTATTAATTTAAGATTTAGTAATTCTAGGAGGATGTCATTAGCAAAGAGAGAAGAAAGAAGAGGATCTTGCACAGAACCTTGTGGTCCATGTGTATTACGTTTACCAGCAGTAGAGGATGAGATGTTGCTATGGACTTGGAAGGTTCTGTAATTTAGATAACTCTATCTGCTGGTTTCAAAGCTATCTCCAAAGTTGAGTCTTTTGAGTTTGTTGAGAAAAAGGGTATGGTTGGCCATTTCAAAAACCCTTGTCATAGCAGCAAATAGACCTGCAGTAATAACTCTGTCATTCAGGTTGCAATAAATATCACTGGTCATTAACAGGACAGTAAAGGTACTGAAGGCATTGCAAAAACCATGTTGTCCATCACATAACAGGCCATAGCTGTTAATATGTTTGTGTAGTTGCTTGTATAAAAGTTTTTTCAAGTATTTTGGTAATAAGGCACATGGCAGAAATAGGTCTACAATCCTTCAACCCACTAAGAGGATTGACTTTAGGGAGAGGGATTATAACTGCATACTTAAATATTGGTAGGACAGTGCCTGAGGTGAAACTGAAGTTAAAGATATGAGTAATAGGTTTAGCAATTTTTTTTCAGCTGCAAGCTTTAGGAAGGTGGGATGAAGATTGGTAGATTTAGATCCTAAATTGTTGGGTTTGAGAAGTAGGGATGTTGTCTGTTTTACTTGCATTTCAGAGAAGTGAAATGTTGCTGTATAAGAGGATAGTGGGCACAGATCACAGGAATAAAGATTCTTGATCTTTGTTGGTGGGGGAGTAAATTGTTGGAAAGGCTTTAGTTGTATCGGTTATGGTGGCCTGCAAAAATTAGCATAATCATTAGCAAAGGTGGAATGATTAAATGTTAAGGGTTCATTCTTGGGAGCTAAAGAGTTATTTAATGTCCCTGTTAAGTCTTCTATTTCTTGCCCAAACTGATTGGGTCTAGACAAGTTTGCTTCCTGTTTCTGTCTAACATACAGGGCTTTTGCAGTATTTGTTGCAACTCCTTTCTTTCCTTAAACTCAGAAAGTTTGGTGTAGCTCTGTATTATTGGAGGTCATTTTCCAGTTCTTCCAGGCTGAATCTCTGCTTTAATTTTGCTTTTAATACCTACCAAAAGCCATGGGCAGTACTGTGATCTAAGCCTTCTTTTTGTATGGGGGACACTGTATCCTGAATTGTGTTATATTTTGCGTTGAAAAAATTCTAAAGCAGAGGTGAGTTCCGATATGTCATACAGAGGAGTCAAGTCTATAGCACTGAATAGGGTGCTGAAATGTGTTAGGTATTATTAGGGTAAGGTCATCTTTCCATTATTTGAGGAGTTTTTTATATATGTTCTAAATAACCAAATGGATTTAATGGATGAGTGTTTACTTAGCACTTTGGAGTACTTCATTGTGAAGGTACCCATTTTGTATGTTGGTTATTAACAGGTCAACTGTGGAACTAGAGACAGTTCTTGTATCAGTCCAAGTAGAAACCTGTATTATTTGGGCCAGTCCGGCCAGACTAAATTGGTGCAGCATTTTGTTCAGAGGGAGAGAGCCTTTCCCGATAGCAATGATATTGAAATCTTCAAGAATGACTGTGTTGTTATGTACTCCTTTAGGGAACATATGTTGTAGAGTTTCATGTAAAAAATAGACAAAGGAAGGTGGGGGTTGTAAACTGCAGCAATTCACACATCAGTATGCCTACCTAACGTAATGGGAAGAAATACCTGGTTAGGACTCTTGTCACCTGAATATGAGAACTGGTGCAATCCACATCTGTTAATTGAAGTATTCCTTTTGATCAGAATTGAAGCACTGCCACCAGATCTAGACCCTAGCCTGTTGTCATTTCATATAAATTTATATAGTACTTGGCTTATATAAAAGTGGAGGGGCAGCAATCATCCTTCGACAACAATTCTGATATAGCAAGAATGCAGTATTTTCTGTTAACTGGCATGCTCCAAGACTGGTCTATTTCTTATTAAAATTGCATGCACTAATGCAAGTAATTTTAAGCTCTTTATTTATGATATAATATGGTGATTGGGGTTTGTAAATGAGGACTAAATTGACATGGTCCTGTGTTTGAGTAAATATCTCCTGAATGTACAAGTCTGAGTAGGAGATGGTGGAGTTTAAAGAGAAGAGCCTTAATTTTTGGGATGGAGATTGATGATCTCTGTAGCAATATGGAGTGCAATAAAATAGTTCTTTAGTAGCGTAAATGAGTTTACTGCTGGTATCAGTTAGTAGTTTGTCATTCTTATTTGCCAGTAGTGATCCTGAGTATGGCTATAGGTTTCCTGGCATAGATGAGAAAGAGGCAAAGTATCTGTAATGAATATACTGAAGGCTATCAACAGGTTAACTGAGTTCTGGGTTCTTCTGTTATGCAGAGACCCTTACTAAAAACATATGAATTTCATGCTGGAGTTAAGGAAAGAGAAGAACAAAACAAGAAATGTAAAATAAATGTATATACATGTGCAAGAGAGTAAATTATTCAAACTGTACTTTCGTGAAGATAATTTAAAATAGTCAGTTTGCTCTACAGGCACAAGAATGTGTAATTAATGTGCTTTATTGGTAAGGAAAAAAAAAACAATAGGCCAGATTCATGAATACCTACATTAATTCTGAACTATTAGACAACAAAAGCATAACTTCCACCTTCTTCCTACTAATTTTAGTTTGCTTCTTGATTTTCTTGCAGCTTTAAATATTGAGGGGGATTCATAAAGGTTGCCACAAAGTACACTTAGTATAATCTTTCAGAGTGAATAGGCATCATAAAAAATGTGGTAGGGATGTTCTTAAATACAGACGTGTACACTTAGTACACAGTGTTTGTGAATCCGGCCCAGTGACAAGTGCAAAGAATAAAAATATACACAAGCAGCAAAAGGACAAACACTCCTCCCTCATTTAACTGCAGCAGGCTTCCAGTATGCACAATACTAAACTTGTACATGTAAAAAAAGAAAAAAATAAGAAACTTGTACACAGAAACATGTATCTTGGTGTATGTATAACTCAGTCACTGAAGGTTACAGTCTAATTATTCTAAACATTCCATGCATTCTCTGATATTGACACGTGCAAGTGTATAAAATGTTGCCTTTTCATGTTTACATTAATATTTGCAAAGCCACGTTTAGTGCAGGTAAAGAGATATTAAATACTATTTATATATACTGTATACATTTAAACTACCAAATAATGCATATAAAATGCTTAATCTCATATGAAAACTATTTGAACAGAATGGCTTTGGCAGTATGTGTGTAGCTGAGACACTGCGAAATGTTTACACAAATTAATACTCACTGTATTGTGAGCCACTTTAAGGCTTGCAACCTGATAAATGCTACCACTGTTAAGATAAATTTATGTTTAAACACAGAGGCTATCATTTGATTATTGTCCAAATCCACAGGATTGTAAGCAGAGGTATTTAGTTAAAAAACTTCTAGGGCTCCATTAGAGTCAATGAGTTAATAAGGCACACAAACAACTAATTTTAAATTACGCAGGGATAAAAACAGATGTTCTGCTGTCAGCAGTTACAAACACTGATTCTTTTGGATGTTCTCTTTAAGTGCAAACTGTAAATTTAAATGAGTGTGTAAAATGATATTTGTGTATTTGCATCATATTTAGCACAAACTAAAATGAGCTATCCACTATAGTAAGTACTCTGAATATTAACAAGTTCAAATGCTGCATACAATGTATATGGCTAGGCATCTTACATCTCACACAGCACCACTACTGCACTCCTAAAATGTATGCATAACATAAATATGCACAAAAACTCAGAAAATCCTGTATCTGCAGTTTTTTGACCTATCAAAAGCCTACCATATGGCATCTCACCATATTAAAGAGACTAGCTTCTCCAAAAATATCAGCTCCATCACTCACTTGGTTCCAAGACTACCTATCTGATAGATGTCAGGCAGTTAAGTACCAAGATACCATCTCACCTTTTCTTCCTGCATCCCTCGATGTACCTATCTAAAGGTCTAGCCTAGGTCACATACTCTTTAATATCTTCAATAATGATCACTCTCTGGCCAGTAAGCATGCCTGTATTGTCCAGTATGCAGACAACCTCCAACACTTCCAAGAAATCACCAAAGAGTCTTTCACCGCCACAGAAAGATGGCTCATGTCACCCCAACTACTTCTAACCCCCCCAAAAAAATTAAATTAAGTCTAGTCACCCTAAAACAAATGGCAACATAAAAGACCCCATTCAATCTAACTTCATGTAATAATAATACTCATACTGAACAAATAACCCATACCAAACTGCTAGGTGTAACTATAGGTAAACATTTGAAGTTTGACCAGCATATAAAATAGGCATTAAAAAAAACTCACCCGCAAATGGGCTCCTTATACAGCAGTAGACCGTGCCTACCAGACACTGCAAGGAAATATATTGTCTCAGTTTATCTCTTCCCTACACTACTACATGCCAGCCTCACTCTCACTAAAGTATAATCCACATAGTTAGAACAATGTGAACAAAGCATCAGTAAAGTGGCCAAATTTGCCACCAATATGTCCAAAGGATCAACCACTGCCTTGAACTAAAATAGCTATAATGCATTAAACTCTCAAACTGCCTGACCTTCTCTCAGCTATCAGTAACCCAAACACTAATTACCAAACTAGATAACTGCCCATCACTAAATGGGACTACTTTCCACAGTACTGCAAACAGGCTACTATGCTCTATGAACAAATCTCAACTACTTGTTAGCAAATCCAACAAAACTCCAGAGGACTCACTTTAATAGGGTTGCAAAAAATGGAATAAGCCTACCTATTCCTATCAGATAAACTGGCAATACCAGCTCCTTAAAAACACCACTGAAACAACTCTTACTTGATTCTTGGTTATGCTCCAGTACCTACTTAGGCTAACAATACAACATAATACAGCTAAGCAACTTTTTTTCCTCTTTCTGTCTCATAATTATCTTTCCTACAGTTGTATCTCTACCCATATCCCTCCCATACTGTTTGCATCTATTCTTACTCCTAGACATGTTTCTCCTTAGAACATTCTTCATTGTTGTATCATTTGTGCAAACCCAAAATCAATTTCAGGCTAACTTATGCTTATTGTTCTTGTAGTAACATGCGTTACTCCTCCTCACCCCCTACCCATATACTCTTGCTCTCATACTGCAATACTGACTTTTGTTTTTTTTTTTCCATTTCTTCCTTAGAACTTTCCATATTGCACTCTACCAGTTCCTAATTTAAATTTATTCCAGGCTAACCTATGATTTGCTTCCAAACATGAATTGTACTATAACTGTACTCTAAAGCTGTTTTCATATGCTCCATTGTGATACTCTATCCTTATTACTAAAGTATAAACCTGACTGTACTTGTTGAACCTACCAACAGTGTCTATATTACATACTTGTTTGTGTAAATTACTGTCTCCATAATGTCTGTATAAATATTATCTCTACACTGTATTTTGTTGATATAAGGGAGCTTTTCTTCCTAGGCCTCCAATTAAAGGGGCTTGCTGCCCAGTCAGACTGTCCAGGTAACCAAATGCAATAAATGAAAATAAATTAAATAAAAATCCTGTGGTCACTTGATATGATTGTTGTGTTCATAAACATCGTAGACATATAGATTTGTGTGCATAAAATTAATAGTAAAACTTATTTTTGTCTAAACCTATATTATGTTGGACTGCTTGATTCTGTTGAGTCAGCATGAAGTTTTGTAAACTTGTAAAATTAGCTAGCCACCTCCAAATGTCCAAGAAGGAGTATCCCGGACATTTGTGCAACCCCGTCTAAGAGATCATACTGCAGGCTATTCTTACTTATTGAGATCCAAATAGAGATGTGGAATGTTAGATAAACCAGTATAAAAATGGTGCACTTAATTTTGTCAGTTTCTTAGTATTGCTCATAAACACTGTGATTGACCCTGTAGTACCTCACTTGTTTAATTTATACTAAGTGAATTTCTGATCTCTGTTGTTCATGATTGCTGTGAATATGTAACATAGATAAATGCAATATCCTTTAAAAAGAAAAAGAACTAAATCACTAGTCCCATTTCTCCTAGTGAGACACCTGTAGCACTCCGTGACTTACAAGTAACTCCCATTTCTGTATTTATTCATGCCATATTTGTATTTATTCAGCTAAGCTCTTAATGGGATGAAATTGCTAAGTTAGGACCTTGGCTTGCTCATAGGTTCATATTCTGCAGATCTAGCTAAAAAAACTAATCAAAATTTCCCCCAGCCTCAAGATGGAAAAGAGAAGATAGGTCAGGAGAGAATTTGAGGCTAACCATTCAATTACCTAGGTTTACCTTGAAGGTAGCAAAGGTGTTAATGTGCTTGACATGTAGTGGAAGTTTGTTCCAGAGGTGAGGGATAGGGTCTATATTAGATGAACGAAAGTTAATCTTAGCGAACGCTCATATGAGCGCATATTGCGGAACACAAAACCGCAATTGTGAGATCGCGGTACAGTGAAGATGGGAATATTTGCCCTTTCCTCACTGTAGTGTGATCTCGGAGATGGAATATATATTTAGGGGGGTGTGGAGGGCGCAGCCCCCCACAATTGCAGTTTCGAGTACCTGGATATTCGCTCATGTGTGTGTTCGCTAAGATGAACTTTCGTTCATCTAATATAGACCCAAGGGATACACTGGGATATGAAACTATCAGGCCACCATGTCTTATTTATCTGTTGATGAAAGTTTATTTCCTTTAACTGAGTATTTGATGTACCATCAGCTATGTGAAGGAACAGGTGTTCAAATAGGGTTGGGTCTTTCATGGCATGAAAGGCTACTTTTATATCTCCATGGAGGAGTCTGTAAGAAACTGAGTACAGAGAAAGAGCTGCCAGTCTCTCCTGATAACTAAGATTTTTGTGGCCACTGATCTATTTAGTTATCTATCTCTGAGGTCTCTCAAGTTGTGTGATATGTTTAGATAAATACATCCCAAAAAGCACATTATATTCAATAATGGGTCTGATAAGATATGAGTAAAGGGGAACTGAGATCTCTTTGGATCAAGTGGAGATGCCTTTGGAAATTAGATGGGCTAAGTAAAAGGCTTTCTGAACTACTGTGGAGACAAGATGGTCAAATAATAAGGAATTATCAACAAGAGTATCCAGATCCCATACAACAGTGTCTGATTTGAGGGCTGCATTTCCTACAGGGTAAGTGAAATTGTTTTGTTTACCAAAATGAACTATGCTACATTTTTTTACATTTAATTGGAGACCATTGTCCTTGCATTAATTGTTAACATGGCCTAAGCCATTTTGCAGCAAGTGTGAGTTGGCTGAAGACTGACTAATGCCTATTTAAAGTCATCTGCAAACTTAGTTAACCATAGGAAACATAGTTAACAATAGGCTAGAAATACTGGCCTGAAGGTCTGAGAAATATATGCCAAATAGTAGAGGGCTCCTGTGGTACACTGTGATGTCCGTGCCCTGGCCCAGCAATCAGGGAGCCTCAATCCTCACCACTAACACCAGAGAGGGTGTCTCATATATGAGGGAAGGATAACAAATACACACAGTAAAGTGCAATTTCCCTTAAGAGCACACAGAGATCACAGTCAGTCTGGGGCTGGTCGCTCCTTTGGTCTCCAGGTCGCAAATAAGACTCCCTACTGGCACACCTATAGGGTCCAGATCTCAGCCTAGCTGGGAAAGCTAAAATCTCCAGTAACCTCTCTGTCCAACCAGTTCTTTGTGTCCCTGCCCAAGTAGCTGACACACCCGCACTTTGAGATAAAAGTTTACACAACCACACAGACACTTCTGGGGAAGACTGGCACAGGTTCTCCAGCTGTGCCCCTTTTACCCAGACTATATGGTAGTAATTACTGCCACCACCCAACTAATATTATCAGCTACCCAAAGGCCCTTAAAAGGGTGTCCAATTATTACTGTGCAATATTATTATCCAGTTGGTAGATGTGACTAAACAGTCTCAATGCTTAATAGAGTGACCTGGTACAGGATCCTTATATACATACAATGTACTCTTAGAGTTTAACTTATCTCTACACAAAACCAGCCACAGTTAAAAGGTTTTAAAATATTTAATAATAAATAATTAAAACCACAATACAATATTTTCTACTACACAGTCAGTGCTAGTCAAGAGAGTTCGGAGATCACACAGAAATACTTAAAATAAATCAATAATACAGTTCTGACATCACAGAAAAACACAGTCTAATCTTTTCTAATTCCTAGCTACTTCTAGGAGAAAACACAGTTCTAACATACTACTTACATAAAGGGAGCATAAGGCAGTGCTGAGTTGGATGTCCAGACAAAAATGCTTAATAATCTCTGGTCCTCACTGTTTAAATTGAAACTCCAGTTCTGCTAAACATTACATCATCTTTTACACCATCCTGGTGTTCCCAGGCTGACAGAAACTGCATTCACATTCTTTTACACGTAAAGCAATAAAGGACATTCCATGTGTAAATTCTGGTCATTAACTTTAGCCTTAAAACAATAGGCAGGATGCTTACTCCAGACTCATCAACTCCAAATACTAACTTCAAAGGAACAGACATAAAGTAATTTTAATTTTTAAAGGACCAACAAGAAATGCTTGACTTAGCTTTATTTACAGAAGATAGCGATGTTGCCACATTGTTTTACATTCCACATTTTCAAATGATAGAATTATCTGCACAATTCTATCTGGCTAGACCAGCAGCCTTCACCCATCTCTACCAGTCTTCACACCCCCCCCAAGAACTCAAGCTAGTTTTTTAAGTGACCCTTGAGAAACACCGCTTGAGAGGGTTAGGTCTAGCTGAGTATACCTACCCCATTCCCTGTCTTGAGAGCCCATCTACATTGGCATTGCTACTCCAACTGTGGTGCTGCACTGACATATCATATGCTTGCAACCCCAGGCTCCATCTTAGCAAATTGGCATTTTGCTGACTGGCTCTGTTTAACCATGTTAGAGGGTTGTGATCTGTCATAACAGTGAATTTCCTTCCATACAGATAAGGCTGGAGTTTCTGCAGTGCCCACACTACAGCTAGACATTCCTTTTCTACAGCTGCATAGCATTCCTCCCTGGGTTGAGCCTACAACTTAGATAAGCCACTGGGTGCTTTTCCCCCTCTGAAGAAATCTGGCTAAGTACAGCCCCCACCCCATGGGTATGAAGCATCCACCTGCACAACAAATTCTTTGCTGTAATCTGGACTGGCTAACACAGGGGGTCCACCCAAAGCTTCTTTAAGCTTCTGGAATGCCTGCTCACATGCTGGGGTTCCCATTACCTTATCTGGCCTGTTCTTCCTTGTTAGGTCTGTGAGGGGAGCAGCTATGGTACTATAACTGGGGACCAACTTTCTGTAGTACCCTGCTGCCCCTAAAAATGCCCTCACCTGCTTTTTAGTAAAGGGTGCAGGCCATGCCTGAATATCTTCCATTTTGGCAGGTTCTGGACTTATCTTACTACTCCCCACTATATGTCCTAGGTAGGAGACCTCTGCCATACCCACCTGACATTTGCTTGGCTTAATGGTCAACCCTGCCCTCTGTAGTCTGCCCAGCACCTCCCTGACATGCTGAAGGTGCTCTGGCCAGGAATGGCTGTAAATGACAATATCATCTAGGTAAGCAAGGGCAAACCCTCCTGTTCCTGCTAGGATATTATCTACTAGACTCTGGAAAGTTGCTGGGGCATTCTTCATCCCAAAGGGCATCTTTGTGAACTCATACAAGCCAAAAGGAGTCACAAAGACTGACGTCTCTCTAGCACTGGGAGTCAAGGGTACCTGCCAGTAATCCTTGGTACGATCAATGGTTGTAAGATACTTAGCCCCACCCAGCTGCTCTAGGGCCTCATCTGTCCTAGGCATGGGGTAAGCATCCGACTCTGTGTGACTATTTAATTTCCTGTAGTCCACACAGAACCTGGTGCTGCCATCCTTCTTTGGCACCAGCACCACTGGGGAGGCCCAGGGACTGTTGGACTCTTGAATCACCCCTAGTTCCAACATCTCCTGTACCTCCTCCCTCAGAGTCTGTTTGACTCTCTCAGGCACCCTATAAGGGGCCTGCCTAATAGGCCTTTGAGGTCCTGTATCCACTAGCTGGGTACACCGTGGTTTCCCAGTGAACATGTCCCCAAATTCCTGCAACACTCCTCAAATTTCTCAAACCTGGGTAGGAGATAGCTGCTGGGACATTGCTACCCCTTCTGCTGAGGTGTCAGCCTGAGCCTCACATAGGAGATTGGTCCCCAGGTCTCCCTCAGACTCCTCCTGCAATCAACTGCAAATGCTCAGCACAAGGGCCTCCCTATCATGGTAAGGTTTCATCATGTTAATATGGTACAATTTGTGCCTCTACCATCTGCCTAGCAGTACCACCATGTAGTTAACATCACTTACCTTTCTTACCACCTTATAGGGTCCCTCCCAAGCTGCTTGCAGCTTGTTGTGTTTGACAGGAATGAGAACCATTACCTGCTGCCCCACAGCATACTCTCTAGCTTGAGCATTCCTTTCATACCACACCTTTTTCTGTTGTTGGGCTTCTGCCAGGTTCTCCTGGGCCAAGCCCATGAGTTCCCTGAGCCTTGTCCTGAGGTTTAGGACGTATGCCACAACAGACTCCTTGTGAGACTCGCACTCACCTTCCCACTCATCTCAAATTAAATCTAGAGGTCCCTTCACCCTTTGCCCATATAGCAACTCAAAGGGTGAAAAACCTGTGTATTCCTGGGGAACCTCTCTGTAAGCAAACAACAGATGGGACAAATATTTGTCTGGGGATGGTAGGGTTGGTCTTCAAGTGCTTCAACCCACAGGACTTCCACAGACAAGCCAGCAGGTCTGACATGAAATTGGCACCTCTTTCAGTCAGTATTTCTTTTGGGAAACCTACCCTGCTGAAAATCTCTAACAAAGCATTTGCCACCTTCTCTGCCTCAATGGAGGACAAAGCCACTGCCTTAGGGTATCATGTAGCATAATCCACTACCACTAGGATATAATATTTCCCTGTGGAACGTGGGGTACTCAAAGGACCCACAATATCCATAGCTACCCTTTGAAATGGCTCCTCAATCACAGGCAAAGGCATCAAAGGAGCTCTCAACTTGTCTCCTGCCTTGCCTACCTTTTGGCACTGCTCACAGGTCCTGCAGTACCCTGTTACATCTCTGGAAATTCCAGGCCAATAGAAATTCTGCATAATATGCCTCTTTGTACATTTTATGCCCATATGACCTTCAAAGGGAATATCATGGGCTATGGCTAGAAGTGCCAGAGAGTAGGCTCTAGGCACTACCAACTGCTGTACTCTCTCACCTTCTAGCCCTCCTTCAGGGGTCCACTCTCTGTATAGTAACCCTTTGTCCCAGTATACAGATTCCCCCTTCCCTTGAGAATCAGATGCCTCCCTACCTACCTGCCTCAGGCCTTGCAATGTAGGGTCTGAGAGCTGAGCCTGTCTCAACTCTCTCTTTGTAACCCTTCCCAGCTCCCCTTCCATAGGAAGTCCGGCATCCTCTGACAGTGGTGCCTCACTTTCAGACTGGGTACTACTACTCACCTCTACCTTTGCAGTCACTCTGTCCAAGGGAACATCAGTACCCAGAAGTAGCTGTGGCTCACATTCAGTCTCACTGCTACAAAGTGGCACCCTTCCTGAAGTAACCACCTCACCAGTCCTGGCTGCAAGTATGCAGTCTGTCTGGGTCTCCCCAAGGCTGCCAGACCCACATGCTTGTCTCTTAGCCTGACCGCGTGTAAGTGCATAAGCACATGGTACTGCCTCATCCAAATCCTTCCCTCTCAGGACATCTGCAGGATGGTAGTTTAGTATCCCTGTTGTCTCAAGACAACCTACTATTGGCATTTTGTCTTTCCCACTTACTGGCTCTCTCATCTTTTGTTCCCCACCTTGCCTCCCTGGACATCTGTATGCCACATGGTGCCACTGGTTGCGTTCAAAACATTTAACCCTAGCTCCTGGACATATACCTGGACTAGTGGCTTCCCCTGCTACTGGCAGATTCTGTTGGGGCAGTCTGTGCTACTCACCATGGGTTCCTTTAGACCCATGAGCAGTACTGGGGGTCCCCTTCCTGTGCACGGCTGCCCTGCTTGCTAGGTATAGGTCTCCCTTCTTCCCCAACTCATCTGAAGTAGCACATTGTCTATCTGCTAACCAGATCTTCATGTCCTCAGGCAAACTGCTAAGGGCTTGTTCCCTCACCAAAAGTTCTGCCAGCCCTTCAAAAGTGGTGACCTGACATCCACTCACCCACCTATGGAAATAAGTGCTCAATTCAGCAACATATTCACACACACTTTCATCTGCCTTGCGTCTGTGCTCATGAAACATTTTACTATATGTTTCAGGTGTTATCTTAAACAGTTCTAAAAGACATTTCTTTACAGCAGTATAATCAAAACATGCAATGTTAGACATTTTAGATAAAACAGTTACAGCTGTACCATGGAATTAGGGGGTCAGGAACTGTACCTAGAGCCCTTGGTCAACTTCATACTGTTTACATACCCTCTCAAACATATGAATGAAACTATCAAAATTATCCCCCTCTTTAAACTGTGGAAGAAATTTACTGACCTTTTGTGCTTCTAGGGTCCAGTTACTCCATTCCCCATTACCTCCATGACTCTGGTGAAGAGTCAGCATCTCCTTCTCATGCTGCCTCTGCCTCTCTTGTTCCTCAGCTTGCAGACATAACCTTGTCTCATTCTCCTCAACCTACAAACATTGCAGTCTTTCATTTGCTTCTAATTCCTCATGCCTGGCTTCCAACTCAAGTCTCTTTAGCTCCAGCTGGATTTTTAAGTCCACTGCAGAAAGGTTGAGCTGTCCATTCTCTGTGGGAATTATATCTCCACTGCCAGTCTGATTGTCCTCCTGGTTGTATTTTTCTGATGCAGCTGTAACCAAGGCTGCAATCATGTCTGCCTTAGTCAGGTTTCCATGCACCAGTCCCCTAGCCCGGCACATCTCTGCCAGATGGCTCCTTGTCAGCTTTCCATACTCCTCTGTTGACATGCTGCCTGCTCACCCTGACTAACTAAGCTAACAAAAGAAATAAAACAATTGTGATCTGAACTCTGAGTATTCACTGCGTGGCTGTTTTAGAGTACAAAACACCGTCAAAGCTCACTGTACACATGCTACAGGATTCACTCTACCCACACCACTACAAGCCAATTAGTGTTTGCCAACTAATTAATATGTGATGTGGATATCCCTCCACTGCCAAACCAAATGTGATGCCCATGCCCTGGCCCAGCAATCAAAGAGCCTTAATCCTCACCAGTAACACCAGAGAGGGCATCTCATATATGAGGAAAGGATAACAAATACACACAGTAAAGTGCAATTTCCCTTAAGAGCACACAGAGATCACAGTCAGTCCAGGGCTGGTTGCTCCCTTGCTCCCCAGGTCCCCAATAAAAGACTCCCCACTGGCACAGCTATAGGGTCCAGATCTCAGCCTAGTGGGCAAGCTAAAACCTCTAGCATCCTCTCTGTCCAACCAGTGCTTTGTGTCCCTGCCAAAGTAGCTAACATACCCACACTTTGAGATAAGAGTTTACACAACCACACAGACACTTCTGGGGAAGGCTGACACAGGTTCTCCAGCTGTGCCCCTTTTACCCAGACTATATGGTAGTAATTACTGCCACCACCCAGCTAATATTATCAGCTACCCAAAGGCCCTTAAAAGGGTGTTCAGTTATTACTGTGCAATATTATTATCCAGTTGGTAGATGTGACTAAACAGTCTCAAGGCTTACTAGAGTGACTTGGTATAGGATCCTTATATACATGCAATGTAGTCTTAGAGCTTAACTTATCTCTACACAAAAACAGCCACAGTTGAAAGGTTTTAAAATATTTAATAATAAATAATTAAAACCACAAGACAATATTTTCTACTAACAGTCAGTGCTAGTCAAGAGAGTTCGGAGATCACACAGAAATACTTAAAATAAATCAGTAGTACAGTTCTGACATCACAGAAAAACACTTAGTCTAATCTTCTCTAATTCCTAGCTACTTCTAGAAGAAAACACAGTTCTAACATACTACTTACATAAAGAGAGCATAAGGCAGTGCTGAGTTGGACGTCCAGACAAAAATGCTTAATAATCCCTGGTTCTCACTGTTTAAATTGAAACTCCAGTTCTGCTAAACATTACATCATCTTTTACACCATCCTAGTGTTCCCAGGTTGACAGAAGCTGCATTTACATTATTTTACACTTAGAGCAATAAAGGATATTCCACATGTAAATTCTGGTCATTAACATTAGCCTTAAAACAATAGGCAGGATGCTTACTCCAGACTAATCAACTCCAAATTCTAACTTCAAAGGAACAGACATAAAGTAATTTTAATTTCAAAGGACCAACAAGAAATGCTTGACTTAGCTTTCTTTACAACAGATGGCAATGTTGCCACATTGTTTTAAATTCCACATTTCACATTTGCAAATGATAGAATTATCTGCACAATTCTATCTGGCTAGGCTGGCAGCCTTCACCCATCTCTGCCAGTCTTCACATAGACCACTGGTAACCTTTTTGCTTTCAGAAGTGGCACCTGCTGCTCTAACCACATGGGTTTTGTCAGACAACCTGTGAGCTATGCATCACACAATATAAAGATTTATATTCAGATTTACAAGTCTGTCAATAATGCCTTCAGAGGGAATAGTATCAAAGGCCTTGATCAGGTCTATATGTGTTGTATGCACAACATAACCACTATCCACTGCTTATGTTACTTTTTCAAAGAAATTACTGAGGTTAAAGAGGCAGGAAATTCCTTTGATAAAGGCAAATTGATGAGGGTCCGGGGTTAAGTGATTTTCAATGTCTAGATTAATGGAGTCTGAGATTATGCAATATCTTCACATATGAGGCTAGTGAGACTAATGGGTCTATAGTTACCATGGTCCGGAGTTGGGCTACCCTTGTGTAATGGCATTACAATGGCTGTTTTCCTGGCTTCAGGAATGTAACCAGTTTCCAGGCTTATACTAAAGAGGTTATGTAGGGGTTCAAAAAGAGTACATTTGACACTGATAATCAGGCATCCTAGTATGTTGCCAGGCCCTGTGGATGAAGTATTCTTAGTTTTTGAAAGGACTGAGAGAACTTGTTCCATAGTAATTAAAGGGGATGGCTGGTATTGTGGAACCCGTGGGGATAACTATAACTGTTGGTGGAACAAAATTTGCATTAAATTTGTTAGCTAGGATTTTAGCTATTTCCTTTGGATCAAAGAGTCTAGTGTTGTTGTGGACCAGCTACGAACACTGATGGGTGTTAGTTATTAATTTCTTGACATATGTAAAGAAAGATTTGCAGTTATTTTTGGTTTTAGTGGCTATTTTAAATTTATACTCTGCTTTGAGTTTCCTAATTGTTCACTCAGACTCTTTGCTGGTTTGCTTAAGTGTGCTCTTAAGGCAGATACAGATAGAATTAAACTTCTTATAAACATTAAGCAGTTTCATTCTCTTGTGATATAATTTATTTATGCAGATATTCCACCACAGGGGTTTGTTTTTAAACTTTTAATTTTATTTATTGTGGCTAGTGAGGGTGCCATAACCTTAGGGTGAGGAGGCATTGGGAGAATCATGGTCTGTGTGCTTTGTTGACTCACCTGTTGAAAAAATACCTTTTCAACCACAATAGCAGTAAAGAAACAGGCTCAATGTTAATTAAAAAAAAGCTTGTTTCTTAATTTTTTTGCTAGAGTAGTTGAGTGTGTTGCGATCTGGAACAAGAAGAGAAAAAAAAAAAAAAACAGGTAACTTGTACTGTTGGCCCCACCTGTATCTGCATCTTATTGGCTGACAAGATGCAGATACAGTGCTGGCAGCATGACTAGCTGCAAAGGAAGAAAATAAATAGCTATTAATGGAGAAGTACCTGTCAAGTAGTACTGCAGAGTGCTTCTGATTTTGCCCTTATATTTTCCCCTGTGCCTCTAAAAGTTTTGATTTTCTGTGATAAGTCACTGAGGATTATGATCAGTCAGCATTGCCAGTCATCAGAGTTTCACACTTATTACTCAAAAAATGCATGTTGATGCCAGGGTCATTGGGAGACATGTGCAATCCATTTTTTTTCTTTTCCTTTTCTTTTTTTTTTTCCCAGACGTGGGGCAAATCCTGACTTCATTTTGTGTGTGTGTGTGTGTGTGTGTGTGTGTGTGTGTGTGTGTGTGTGTGTGTGTGTGTGTGTGTGTGTGTGTGTGTGTGTGTGTGTGTGTGCATGTGTTTGTGTGTGTCTAGACATTATAGTTTCATCTGCACATTGATGCAAAACCTGATGTTCTATTAACTTTTTAAGTGAAGAATAATGTTTTAAATTATCCCTGATTTTGTTTCACCATTATTTTTTGCTATGTCCAGAATTCTTGAACAAAGACGTTGAAGGCACAGCAGGACTAAGCTTGTCTTTAGTATTGGAAGACCAAAAGGCTGTGGGCTCTATACCCACTCCAGGTGATTGGAATGCTGGCATTGCAATGCAGCATTTGGGCAGGGGGGCTGCACTCCTGAGGGTGTCCACCTTCAGATGAGATGTTTAATCAAGATCCCACCTGCTTGAGTTGGTGTTAGCTGAGATGGAAATGTAAAAAAATCATGGAACCTATCAAAAAAGTAGGGGTCCTTTAATTATATACAAAAATAACTGTTATTTACAAGATACTTACAAATGTTTAAATATATAGATATACAGATTTATTTACAGATATTCATAATTTCCTTTACAGTCATGCTAAATTTTCATCCCTATTAGATCCCCACTCCTTTTCCATAACCACCACCTGATTTTATGTAATATTGTTGCTAAAATCCATTAACCATTAAACAGAATTTTATTTATTCTTTCATTCTATAACCCATATGACATAAAATAACTTTGTATCCATTAACATATTATTCACTTCTATTCTTAAATCTATATTTAATCATAGCTATGTTTATTTTATCCACGTATTTTATATCTTCAAAAAATCTTCTATATATAGTTTTTACCATAACGTTTTTACATTTCAAAAACACATGCTGTTTTTCCTATCAGTACTGAATTTATCAAATAAGCTTTTTTGTCTAAATTATAGCTTATATTTTTTTTCAGAAAAGACAGGTTTGTTATATTTCTTGTATTGTTTTCCCATTGAATTCTGCTTACATCTTTATTCCCAAATTGTATACATAACACAGAAATTTCATTCATTGTAAAATATATACCCACGTCTTTACTATATTATCTAAACCTTTTCCTTTCTCTTTATTTAAAGCCATTCCTATTACTTCTAGACATTCATTTGTCAAATTATTACTTTTTTATCCAAATTGTGGTTTCCAGTTGTTATAATGTCATCTACATATGTTATCAAAACTGGAATTCTTAACCCTTCAGGTGTTATATACCCAACCTCCTTCATTCTCTAATTCATTTCACATACTATCACATTCAGTCACATGCAAAGAATGTACAACTCATTGGCCATCCCTGTCTTACACCACTCTTCATGTGTACCTTTTGGTTTAATTAGTCTATTTTTACTTTATTATTATTATTATATGCTGACATACATAATTTCCTATCTTTCACACTTATATTTCTTCATTATTACCCATAAGATTGCATGTCAATTATATCAAATGCCTTATTAAAGTTTCCTATCATGATTTTCATTTCTTATTTTCTATTCATATCATCATCCACAATTTATCTATTATTAACAATTCTTGACAACCCTTTCCCTTTGTACCATATATACTATCTTCCATAATATTTTCCATTTCAGCTTCAAATTTCTTTTGTATTATTTTCATAAAGATCTTATAATCATTATTATTCAATACTATCCATCTCCAGTTTTTAATTATCTTCTGCCTTCCTTTTTCCGTATGAATTTAAGTATTCCACTACATAATTCTTTATACTTAAACCTTCACTGAACCTTTCATTCAAAAATTTTTTTTTTTGCTCATTCCTTAAATTTGTATACATTTCATACCCTATTGCATCTGGTCCTGCAGTCAAATCAGTATTTACTTTTTCTAATACTTTATCTAGCTCAGTGGTTCCCAAACTTTTTTGATTCTCGGCTTCCTTGCTGAATCCAGATTTTCCCAAGGCTCCACATCCCCCCCCTGCTGTGGCATAAAGTGCATATTTCAGGGGTTCCCAAAGTGTGCGCTGCAGTGCCCAGGAGAGCCACAGCTTCCTCAGAGGGGCGCCGTGAACTAATAAGCTTATCTGCAAAATAAACCACAAACAGTTTGCAGTTTATTTTGCAGTTAAGCTTATTAGTTCGCGGCGAGTGTGAGTGAATGCAGGAATGAATGAAGACGTGTGTGTGTGTGTGTGTGTGTGTGTGTGTGTGTGTGTGTGTGTGTGTGTGTGTGTGTGTGAGATTGGGAGAGTAAGAGCGATGTGTGAGTGAATGCAGGAATAAATGAAGAAGTGGCTGTGTGTGTGTGTGTGTGTGTGTGTGTGTGTGTGTGTGTGTGTGTGTGTGTGTGTGTGTGTGTGTGTGTGTGAGATCGGGAGAGTGAGAGTGATGTGTGAGTGAATGCAGGTATGAATGAGGAAGTGCTGTGTGTATGTGTGAATGAATGCAGGTATGAATGAAGAAGTGGCTGTGTGAGTGTATTTGTGAGATTGGGAGACTGAGATCAATGTGTGAATGAATGCAGGTATGAATGAGGAAGTGACTATGTGTGTGTATGTGTGAGATCGGAAGAGTGAGAGGGATGTGTGAGTGAATCCAGGTATGAATGAGGAAGTGGCTGTGTGTGTGTGTGTGTGTGTGTGTGTGTGTGTGTGTGTGTGTGTGTGTGTGTGTGTGTGTGTGTGTGTGTGTGTGTGTGAATGAATGCAGGTATGAATGAGGAAGTGTCTGTGTGTGCCTGAATGAATGCAGGTATGAATGAGGAAGTGGCTGTGTGTGTGTGTGTGTGTGTATGTGTGAGATCAGAAGAGCGAGAGGAATGTGTGAGTGAATGCAGGTATGAGTGAGGAAGTGGCTGTGTGTGTGTGTGTGTGTGTGTGTGTGTGTGTGTGTGTGTGTGTGTGTGTGTGTGTGTGTGTGTGATTCACACCTCTCAACTGTCCAGATTTTTGCAGAATGTCCAGATTTTTGCCTCATATTTTTGGTGTGTTCCTCCTAAAATCTCTTACAAACTTAGAAAGTTGATAGAATAATATGTTTTGTATTAGCATGAATTCTCTGAAGGATGTGGAGTCTTAAACTCAAATGTTTGTCATTATTTAATGATTTCAATCCTCAACTATTTGCCAGAAAAGTACAGATTTTAGGAGGAACACACCAAAAACATGAGGCAAAAATCTGGACATTCAATCACACACACACACACACACACACACACACACACACACACACACACACACAGTCACTTCCTCATTCATTCATGCATTCATTCACACATCGCTCTCTCGATCTCACACACACACACACACACACACACACACACACACACACACACACACACACACACACACACACACACACACACACACACACACAGTCACTACCTCAGTCATTCATGCATTCACACACACACACACACACACACACAGTCACTACCTCAGTCATTCATGCATTCATTCACACTCACTCTCCCGATCACACACACACACACAGACAGTCACTTCCTCATTCAATCATGCATTCATTCACACATCACTCACTCTCCCGATCTCAGACACAGTCACTTCCTCATTCATTCATGTATTCATTCGCACATCGCTCACTCTCCCGATCTCTCTCACACACACAAACACAGTCACTTCCTCATTCATTCATGCATGCATTCATTCACACATCGCTCACTCTCCCGATCTCTCTCACACACACAAACTCTTTTGCTTTCATGCACACTTTCACTCACACAGACACACACACACTCAGACAGGCATTCACTTACCTGACGGCCCGGGTTTTGCAGCTTATTAGTTTGCGGCTCCCCTGTGAGGAAGCCGTGGCTCCCCAGGGCACCGCTGTACACACTTTGGGAACCCCTGATCTAGCTCATTTAAAGAAATCTCTTTTTCCAAACTCTTTATTCTTTTTTTCTGTTAACTTTTTTACTTCCCATGTTTTTTCACTACCTTCTTTTTGTCTTTAAATATTTCTTGTACATAGTGTACTACACTGTTCATAATATTTTCCTGAGTACTTTCTGTTTCTCCTTTTACATTTGCATTTCTCTCATTATACCAGCATCTTCCTTTACTAATCTGTTTAAGTAACTCAATACTTCTTCTCTTTTTCCTTGTAAAAAATATATTTGCATATATAACAGTTCTTGTATTTTTTTCATGATTTATTTCATGTAATTCCTTTTCTTTGTAAAAGTAGTTTATATCATTATGTTCAAAATCTTCCGCTGTATCTTTATATATGCTTTTATACTTTTCTTTCTCTTTTCTCACATCATATTATGACTGTAAAAAAGCATTCTTTATATATTTTTTAAATATCATCCAACATTCAGACCAATTTTTATAAAATGTTCTCATAATATCATATTTCCATAACTGTATTACTAATCTATTTCCTTCTTCATTCCATGCTTTCTAGTTTATCCTTTTTATTCATTTGCCTATTTTTATATATTCCTTTATCTCCAGCGATATTGCAAGATGATCAGAAAATCCTTCTAACATTTTTCTCTTATCATTTCCTTTCTTTTTATGCTTGTCTCTTTAAATCACAGTTAAAAATCTCCTGTTATTATAATATTCATATTTATTACTACATAGTCTAAAATATTATGAAATAAGCTGTTCCTTTCTTTGCAATAAGCATAAGCATATAATGTTATAATTCTATATACTTGTTCTTTCAATTTTAAGCGATTGGTTAATCTTTCCATTTTTGCTAAAGTTACATCTGATATCTTTACTGTATTTCTACAAAATATGGCTAGTCTAGAACATATCTCATTTCACAAATTCCAGATTATCTTTCCACCCCATAGCTTCTCTGTTTGTAATCTTTTTTCATTTGCTAAAAATATTGTGTCTTCTAATATAATTATATCTACATCACTTGTATTACACTACTCCAAAACCCCTAGTCTTCTTACTATATTCTTAATTTTATTTTATTTTATTTTATTTTATTTTACATTTGTTGACCGGGATAGTCCAGCTGGATACATATCCGTTTTCAGTGGAGGCCCGGGGAGAAAAGCTCCAAGGACAGAGGTACAAGAGCACATATTACAAACATTACAATGGAAATTGAACATGTGGTATAATGCATTAAATACACTTATGATATTAGAGAAGTACCAAAAAATAGTGATAGAAGAGCAAATATTCCAAGCAGTACAATAGAAATTAGACATATAGTACAGTAAGTTGGTACGCTTCTAATTATGGGTTAGAACAATAAGTAAGTAAAAAAGATGGGATCCTAGGATGAAAGGAGTTGGTAAGGTAGAATGTAAAGGTTATAAGGTGACCCGTTTGAGTTGGGTTACATGGTGGCTAGTCTAGGCCATAAGGGGCAAGGGATATTAATCAGGGTTAGGCATGGGCATAACCATTGGGTTTTGAGGTGAATTTTAAATTGGTCCAGAGTGGTCAATTGTCTAAGGTTGCTTGGAAGGGCATTCCATAACTTGCCAATGGAATTGGCATAGAGAGCATCCCCTCCTGAATTGTTTGGTTTGATGGTCAATACTTGACTAATTTTGGATGACCTAAGGGATGATAGATTTGAATAGGAGGTGAGAATGTTGTTGAGAGAGGGAGTTTTGTCAGGGTGTTTAATGATTTTGAATGCCTCGGTAAGCTGGTTAAGTTTCAGAAGATTAGGCAATTCTAACCATCCTAGTGTTCTAAGGTTTAGGCAGTGGTGGGTTCGGTAGGCCATACGGTGATAAATCTAGCTATGTGGTGATAGGCAGTGGATAGTTTATTAAGCTCTTTTTTGTGAAGGAAGGAGAATATAGGGGAGGCATAAAGGAGGGTGGAGAGGAGGTGAGTTCTGGCAATGGTTAGCTTGGTGTGAGGGGTTAGGAATTTCTTTATCCTGTACATGGATCCAAGTTTCTTGTTCAGTGTTTTAGTGGTCAGGTTCACGTGCATGTCAAATCTAAGTTTGTGGTCTATTGTCACCCCAAGTAGTTTGGTGTGGGACACTGGATAGATTTTGGTGCCATTGTTAGCAGAGACAACAAAGATAGGAGTTTGGGTGCTGGGAAATTGTAGACTGGGAGGTATTGCTGGAGAAGGGAAGAATAAAAGTAATTTGGTTTTGGTTGGATTGAGTAGGAGTTTTAGGTTTGAGAACCATTTTCTACTAATGAGAAGCAGATTTGGGTAGTAGCTTGAAGGTTGGTGAGAGAGACGTCAGAACAAATAAGGGTAGAGTCGTCTGCATATTGGATGCAGGTGGTATTGGGAAGGACTGAGTGTAAGTCATTAATAAAGAGAGAGAGAAGGGGACCAAGGATAGATCCTTGAGGGACACCGATATTAGTGGGAAGAAGGTCTGAGATCCTATTATGCCACTGTACTGCTTGTTTTCTATCAGAGAGGTATGCGTTGAACCAACTAATGGTGGATTTGCTAAGGTTGAAGGTTTCAAGTGTGAGGAGAAGTTGTTTATGGTTAACCATATCAAATGCTTTTGAAAGGTCAAGAAAGAGAAATTAATTTGTTGTTCCGGTTGCAGTTAATTGAGTCAACAAAGGAGAGAAGAGCAGTGGTGGTGCTGTGATGTGGACGAAAGCCATGTTGGGAATTAGATAGGAGTTTGTTTTGGGTAAGGTGGGTGATAAGTTGCTTGTGAATGCAGCGTTCCATAATTTTGGATAGAGGAGACAGGATTGCAATGGGTCGATAATTAGATGGATCAGTGGAGGGACCTCCTTTGTGGAGGGGAATAATAAAGGAGGTTTTCCAGATAGAGGATCGAGGCTTCAGAGATTGCACGGTTAATAAGGATAGATACAGGGTAAGCAATGGCATCAGCAGCTATTTGCAAGTATTTAGCGGAAGTAGGTCAGCCGCTAGGGTTGGTTTAAGTTTTTTAGAAGGATATAGGAGGTAGAGGTGGGTGCTAAGCTGAAGGCAGGTTGATTAGGAACCTTGAGGGTGGTTGCGGCCGGTAAGCTGACTGGGACTGGATAGTCTCAGTAAAAAGAGTTGAAAGAGTTTGCTATCTCACTTGGATCTTTATCCATAAGTGTTGCAGGTGTGGGGGTGGAAGATTTACCTGGATGGAGGAGTTGGTTGAAGCCAGCCCAAAATTTTTTAGGGTTGTGTTGGTGCTTATCTTGGAGGTGATAGAAATATTGCTTTTATCGGATGTAACAGCTGCTTTAGTTGAATTTCTAAGCTGAAGGAATTTGTTACGGTCTAGAGGGGTTTTAGTGGTTCTCCATTTGTTCCATGCCAGGTTTCTAAGTTTAATTTTATTTTTGTGTCATTAGATAGCCAAGGTGCGGGTTCTAATGAGTCGGTCCAGTATTTTGAGGAAAGTGTCATTAAAATGGGATACACTTTCTTCTAGGGAAGGTTTTTAGGATAGACCAGTTGCATGCTTTAAGGTCAGCGAGAAATAGATCCGGGATGAAATTCTTGCTGTTCCTAACAAGTCTGGTTAGGGGGGGGTAAGTATTTGGGCATTTATGTTTTGTTATAAAGGTAATGAGGTGGTCACTAAGGTCATTGGGGAGGGTCCCCACGGAATAGTTGGAAGGGTCTTTGTTTGTAAGTATCCAGTCTATGATACTATCTTTTGTAGGGATAGCCAATTCTAGTGGGAGAAAGAATAAGTTGGGAAAACCATGTAAGTTAATAGGGAGAGGGTTGAATGAGAGGAGTATAGAGACCAGTCAATGTTAACGCTCCCTAAAAATTGTTGTTCTTGTGGGTAGAAGGTGGAAGCCAGTGAGGGTTTTTTTTTTTCATTTTCAGTGTTACTCCCCTCAGTAGGTGACTAGAGGTATTAATTTTTTTTTTTTTTTTATTTAGTTTTAGGGCAATCAATTCTTGGTTACGGAGAATTGGAGGTTGAAGGGGATGTCTGGTAATGTTCAAGGAGTTTTTGAATAAGACTGCTATTCCTCCACCCTTTCTTGTAACTCTATCTGCCCTGAGGATGTTATACCCAGGTGGGATGATTTCCTCATCCTTGGTGATAGGTTTGAGCCATGTTTCAGAAAGACACATGATGTCAGGGGAGTGAATTTCTAGCAGAGCGTGAAGGTTGTGAACTTTGTTGTTGATGCTTCGTACATTTACAGAAAGCACTATAAAAGTTTCATTTTCTCTTAGAGTCATGGTTCTCAAAGGTAAAAATCAAACACTGTACCTTGTATCTGTGAGACAAACACCTTAACCATTATCTGAACAATTCTACCAATCAACTAATGACAAAAAAACGCGTGGAAATCCAAGTACCAAAACACAGGTTTATTGACTGAAATTCGTTGAACGCTTTCTTCCCTATCCTAAGGGACTTCCTCAGAACAAACATAAAACATCAACCCAGCCCTTCAATACCCTCCAATCTCATAAACAATTATATAAATTAAAATACAATTAAACAATTAAGCTCACATTTTCAAAATGTTGAAAAAAAACTTAAACTAAAACCAACACATGCTATCTAAAAAATATATCGTTACAAGCAAACTACTGTTGAAATGCACTTAATGAACCACCATATCGATGTAAAATACATAATAAAAACATGATAAAAAGATGATAAAAATATATGTTTTGCTGAAACACAGACATAAATACAATTATATATATTAAAAATGTTATAAATGTATTTGCATGTTTGTATGTTTTATGTGCAAATTAACCTTGAATATGTTTCAATTTTAATAAGCATGCTAAATTGATATTTTCATTTATTCCTGGATGTTTTGTAGCATCCAGCTTGAGTTGCCACTTCAACTCATACAGATCTAGATGGATGTCTGTGATTTTTCCTTCTAAATCTTTAATCAACTGTTGTATAACCATAAATATGAACATATGCTCAGGATTTTGATGGATATGTCTATATAGGGCATTTGTCATCCTCTTATGTCTTAGATCTAATAAATGTTCATTAAATCTATCCTTCATCCGCTTACATGTTTTTCCCCACATACAATCTGGGGCAATTTTGGCACATTGCTAAATATACAACGTTTTTGCTGTTACAGTTGAAATGTCCGAATATATCAATAGCTATGCCATTCACCCTCAAACCATGTCCTGTTTCCAACATATTTTTACAACAATTCCCCATCCCACATTTGAAATTTCCTATTAACCCTATACTGCTCTGCCTTGTTGTACGTTATACCTGCCTCCAGTATTTGTTTGAATGATCTATCTTTCCTATACACTATTATTGGCATCTTCCCAACCTTTTCTGCTATCTGTTGATCTAATTGTAAAATCTCCCAATTCCTTCTTATAGTTTCAACAACTTTAGGTGCATCTAAATTAAACATTGTAATGAAACTCATTTTCATATTTTTTTAATCTGCTGTATCATTCCCAAATGTAGTGACTGCCAGTGTCTCACCCATGTTTTCACCCCTCAAAATTGGTTTAAATATTCCTTTAGTACGTTTCCTTATAATTTCTTCTGCTATATCTTTCAATAATTGTGGGGGATAACCTCTATGCTCAAACATCTTACTAATAAAAGATACTTCTTCCTTAATTTTTTCTAAATCACTCACCATTCTGGCAGCCCTAACTAATTGACCCTTAATAATTGAATTTTTTGGTAGTAGTGATGCCAACTTTCAAAATTTAAATCTGAATTTGAAAAGGTGGGTTTACGATAAATTTCAGAGACTAAACTTTTATTGCCTTTGTCTATGATAAGATGTACATCCAAATAGGAAATGGATTCCAAATTATATTGGTGTGTAAATTTAAAAAAATATACTGTCCTATTAATAAATTGTAGAAATTCCTTTAACATATCCTCAGGTCCCTTCCAGATCAGGAAAATATCATCCAGAAATCTCGTGTAGTGATGAATCATATTTGAGTATCTACTAGGGAAAACAAACTCCTGCTCCCAGAAAGCCATTACATAGTTAGCAAAAACCGGGGTGCAGGCTGCCCCCATTGCCACTCTGCTTGCCTGTTTAAAATATTGGCCTTCAAAAAATACCAGATTATTTTTCAATACCAATTCCATTAATGCCAGCAATTTGTTAACCTGATCCTGATCATACATTTGTGTCTTTAATAATTGAACCTCTAACCATGTTAAACCTACATCGTGAGGTATAACTGAAAAAATATTGCAAACATCTATTGTAACTAAATACATATCATCACTTACTTCCACTGAATTTAATTTCTCCAGAAAATTCCAAGAATCCTTACTAATGTAGGAAAAGGAACTCAAACCTTTTTGTAAATGGGTGACAAAAATTTACTAATACAGAAAGTCTTTGAACGTTTACCATCTACAATTTGCCTAAAGCTGGGATTTTTTAACCCTTTATGTATTTTTGGGATACCAAAGACACTGGATAACATTGGGTGGTCATTTCTTATATATTTATACTCATCTTCTCTTATTTGACTCTGATACACCATGTCATCCAATGCCAAATCTATCAGCCTATACATGATGTTTTCCTCGTTTAAAGAACTTTCACTACATGTTCCTTCCATGAATAATGCATTCATACTATTTAAATAATCACACCTATCCATTACCACAATTCTGTTGCCTTTGTCAGGCTTCATTATACGGATTTTGTTATCATTGGCCATTTCCATTAATAGCCCATAGTCATATTTATTTAAATTATTAAATGCTTCTTTTCTTGGTCCCTTAAAATAATCCCTAATGTCTTTTTCACACATTATCTCAAATGCCACCGTGAGATGGTTGTTTGGGAGATTAAAAATACTAGGCATTTTCAACAGCATTGTTAAATAATATTTTGCAATTAAGTTTACGTACAAGTAACTTAAAATCGATAAGCGTTTCAACAATGTTCCCCTTCCTACTTGGCACAAAAATCAAGCCCTTTGCCAACAAGTTTGCATGCTCAATATTTAAGCATTTGCTAGAATAATTATAAATTTTAAAGTCCCCAAGCTGTGTTGTATATGATTTGTGGTAAGCCTGCCCCTTCCATTGCATCTAACAACAGTTCTAGTTCAGTTCCTTCATAACCACAATCAACAATGTTACAACATTCAAAAGTACTTTTTTTCCAAATAATTGGTGTCATTTGAAACGTCTTTTATTTCATACTCACCATTTTCATTCTGTTGTCTACTATCTTGCTTCCGAGAGGATGGTTCGAAGAATTCGCCTAATTCAGCATTGAATGTTATGTCCAAGAGATTTATTTCTGAAATCTCTGCTGTCTCTGCATTTTCTGTTGAGCTCCTTGGTAGTTGTAGGACATCTCCCCTTCCTGTAAAAAAGGCCCTGCACATTGTTGCCCCTTCTCTCATAGGCACTCCGAACGCCTCACATCTCCTTCATTGTGATTCAAATGGTTGAAGCGATGGTCTTGATGAGCCCTCTGATTGGACATCATTTCCTCCTCATTTCGTAACCACGACTTGTCCCTTGATTGGTGTTGCCATGGTTACCCACAGACAATAGGTACACCTTCTCGTTTGCATACTCATCCAGGTCTCTTTTCAACTTCTTGCATTTTTGTAAAAAAATGTTATTACAAATACCATCCACTTTGCCCAAGATGTTATTATAATTAGTTTGATATTGGTCAAAGACCAAATCTCCTTGGATTAAATTATTATTAGTTTCAAGTCTCTGAGAGATCATTACTAACTCATTGGTATTACATTTAACCATTATTTTTAAGAGCTCCAGCCCCATCCAATCGAACAGTTCATGTAATTATTTTAACATATCAGCATTTTTACTTGCACCGTTAGGATATTTCCAAAACCTGATACCTCGTGGAACTTGTTTGAGGTCCAGGTTTCTTGCTAAATAAGCATTTCCAAGTTGTATTTTTTATACACAAGCAAGTCTTTTTCAAACTGCCCCAATCTCTCTACTAAACTCATGTTTTTAGGTACATTTCCCGATTCATTGCCCAAACCATTAAATTAATTCTCCTGGAAGTTAAACCCTTTATTTTTCCAAGAACTAAAATCCATATTGGGCTCACCATTAATTCTTGCAGCAAAATTGTCATTAATCCTGGATTGAACTCCCTCTGCTTCACATACTGTTTGTATGGACTGCAAAGTACCTGATGGCTGGGTTAAAGGCAGTCCTAAACTGCCAAAAATATTTGTAGACACACTTTGCTTTTCCACCAGAGATCTTATCTGCATAGTGTGTACAGCTAATTGTTCATTGATTTGTTGTAATAAAGCCAAGACATCTGTATTCAAACTGGACCCTTCCATGGCAAAAAGACCATCTTCCGAACAATTCCACCAACCAACTGACAAGAAATGCCAGGAAATCCAAGTACCAAAACACAAGTTTATTGACTGAAATACGTTGAGCGCTTTCTTCCCTATCCTTAGGGACTTCCTCAGAACAAACATAAAACATCAACCCAGCCCTTAAATACCATCCAATCTCATAAACAATTATATAAATTAAAATACAATTAAACAATTAAGCTCACATTTTCAAAATGTTGAACAAAAACTTAAACTAAAACCAATACATGCTATCTAAAAATATATATTGTTACAAGCAAACTACTGTTGAAATACACTTAATGAACCACCATATCGATGTAAAAATATATAATAAAACATGATAAAAAGATGATAAAAAGTATATGTTTTGCTGAAGCACAGACATAAATACAATTATATATATTAAAAATGTTAAAATGTATTTGCATTATGTTTGTATAGTTTATGTGCAAATTAACCTTGAATATGTCTCAATTAGCATGCTATATTGATATTTTAATTTATTCCTGGATGTTTTGTAGCTTATTTTACATCAATATGGTGGTTCATTAAGTGCATTTCAACTGTATTCCAAAAAAGCCAACAACTCGTTGGAATACACATGGCAAAACAACACTTTAATACAAAATAGTAAAAATATAAAACGTGAGCGCTTTCACAGAGTCCTCTCTGCTTCCTCAGAGATGTCTGAGGAAGCAGGCAGGACTCTGTGAAAGCGTTCACATGTTTTATACTTTTACTATTTTGTATTAAAGTGTTGTTTTGCCGTGTGTATTCTAACGAGTTGTTGGCTTTTTTGGAATATTATACTTTTATCGTTGGTTACTTTATCCAGATTCAGGGGATCTGTGTTTGATAGCATTTCAACTGTAGTTTGCTTGTAACTATATATATTCAGAAATAAATCTCTTGGACACAACATTCAATGCTGAATTAGGCAAATTCTTTGAACAATCCTCTCAGAAGCAAGATAGTGGACAACAGAATGGAAATGGTGAGTTTGGAATAAAAGATGTTTCAAACGACACCAGTTATTTGGAAAAAAGCACTTGTAACGCTGCTGATTGTGGTTATGAAGGAATTAAATTAGAACTGTTGTTAGATACAATGGAAGGGGCAGGCTTACCACAAATCATATACAACACAGCTCGGGACTTCAAAATTTATAATTATTCTAGCAAATGCTTAAATATTGAGCATGCAAACTTGTTGGCAAAGGGCTTAACTTTTGTGCCAAGTAGGAAGGGGAACATTGTTGAAATGCTTATCAATGTTAAGTTATTTGTACGTAAACTTAATTGTAAAATATTATTTAACAATGCTGTTGAAAATGAATGTGCTGCTATGAAAAAGCCTAGTATTTTTAATCCCCCAAACAACCATCTCACGGAGGCATTTGAGAGAATGTGTGAAAGACATTAGGGATTATTTTAAGGGACCAAGAAAAGAAGCATTTAATAATTTGAATAAATATGACTGTGGGCTATTAATAGAAATGGCCAATGATAAAAAAATCTGTATAATGAAGCCTGACAAAGGCAACAGAATTGTGGTAATGGATAGGTGTGATTATTTAAATAGTATGAATGCATTATTCATGGAAGGAACATATAGTGAAAGTTCTTTGAACAAGGTAAACATCATGTATAGGCTGATAGATTTGGCAATGGATGACATGGTGCATCAGGGTCAGGTAAGAGAAGATGAGTATAAATATATGAAAAATGACCACTCAATGTTATCCAATGTCTTTGGTATCCCAAAAATACATAAAGGGTTAAAAAAATCCTAGCTTTAGGCAAATTGTAGATGGCAAACATTCAAAGACTTTCTTTATTAGTAAATTTTTGGACACTCATTTTCAAAAAGGTTTGAGTCCTTTTCCTACATTAGTAAGGATTCTTGGAATGTTCTGGAGAAATTAAATTCAGTGGAAGTAAGTGATGATATGTATTTAGTTACAATAGATGTTTGCAATCTTTTTTCAGTTATACCTCACAATGTAGGTTTAACATGGTTAGAGGCTCAATTATTAAAGACACAAATGTATGATCAGGATCAGGTTAACAAATTGCTGGCATTAATTGAATTGGTATTGAAAAATAATCTGGTATTTTTTGAAGGCCAATATTTTAAACAGGCAACCGGAGTGGCAATGGGGGCAGCCTACACCCCGTTTTTTGCTAACTATGTAATGGCTTTCTGGGAGCATGAGTTTGTTTTCCCTAGTAGATACTCAGCTATGATTCATCACTACACGATATTTCTGGATGATATTTTCATGATCTGGAAGGGACCTGAGGATACAATTTATTAATGGGACAGTATATTTTTAAATTTTACACACCAATATAGTTTGGAATCCATTTCCTATTTGGATGTACATCTTATCATAGACAAAGGCAATAAAAGTTTAGTCTCTGAAATTTATCGTAAACCCACTTTTCGAATTCATATTTAAATTTTGATATTTGGCACCCCAACTACCAAAAAAATTCAATTATTAAGGGGCAATTAGTTAGGGCTGCCAGAATGGTGAGTGATTTAGAAATTTTAAGGAAGACGTATCTTTTATTAGTAAGATGTTTGAGCATAGAGGTTATCCCCCGCAATTAGTGAAAGATATAGCAGAAGAAATTATAAGGAAACGTATTGAAGGAATATTTAAACCAATTTTGTGGGATGAAAACACGGGTGAGACACTGGCAGTCACCACATTTGGGAATGATACTACAGATAAAAAAAATACGAAAATGAGTTTCATTACAATGTTTAATTTAGATGCACCTAAAGTTGTTGAAACTATAAGAAGGAATTGGGAGATTTTGCAATTAGAGCAACAGATAGCAGAAAAGGTTGGGAATATGCTAATAATAGTGTAAAGGAAAGACAGACCATTCAAACAAATACTGGAGGCAGGTATAACTCACAACAAGGCAGAGCAGTACAGGGTTAAAGGAAATTGCAAATGTGGGATGGGGAATTGTTGTAAAAATATGTTGGAAACAGGACAGGGTTTGAGGGTGAATGGCATAGCTATTGATATATTCAGACATTTCAACTGTAACAGCAAAAACGTATATTTAGCAAAGTGCCAAAATTGCCCCACATTTTATGTAGGAAAACATATAAGAGGATGAAGGATAGATTTAATGAACATTTATTAGATATCAGAAATAAGAGGATGACAAATGCCCTATATAGACATATCCATCAAAATCCTGAGCATAAGTTCAAATTTATGGTTATACAACAGTTAATTAAAGATTTAGAAGAAAAAATCACAGACATCCATCTAGATCTGTGTGAGTTGAAGTGGCAACTCAAGCTGGATGCTACAAAACATCCAGGAATAAATGAAAATATCAATATAGCATGCTTATTAAAATTGAAACATATTCAAGGTTAATTTGCACATAAAACATACAAACATAATGCAAATACATTTTTAACATTTTTAATATATATAATTGTATTTATGTCCATGTTTCAGCAAAACATATATTTTTTATCATCTTTTTATCATGTTTTTATTATGTATTTTACATTGATATGGTGGTTCATTAAGTGCATTTCAACAGTAGTTTGCTTGTAACAATATATTTTTTAGATAGCATGTGTTGGTTTTAGTTTAAATTTTTTCTTCAACAGTTTGAAAATGTCAGCTTAATTGTTTAATTGTATTTTAATTTATATAATTGATTATGAGATTGGAGGGTATTTAAGGGCTGGGCTGATGTTTTATGTTTGTTCTGAGGAAGTCCCTAAGGATAGGGAAGAAAGTGCTCAACCTATTTCAGTCAATAAACCTTAACTATTATATCAACCCCCAGTCCTTACCAGTATATATTCTTTTGCATTCATTCCTTTCTCTTTTTTTTCTTTTGCACTTATCCTTTTAATTTTCCTTTTTTCTGTCTTTTATCTTTTTACCAATATAATTCTTTTTTTCTTGTACTATTTCCCAATTTATGCATTTAAGCATATGAATCATGTTGATATTCACAAATGACATAGAATTATTTACAAAATTCCAGATAGCTGGGCTAGCAGTATCTCCTTTCATGAGAGTAACAATGCTACACTCCTTTATATTCCTTAATATACCACTGGCATATATGGTTTAGCTCTTGCTGGCATCAACTCCTGAGTGAATGACAACATCAGCTTACAGTCACTGAAAATGTTTATGAGATATCCCGGCTAGTGGTTGAGAGATCCAGCAAGATGATGCCAAAGAGAAGGGATCCCAGTTCAGAGTCCTGAGGAATGCCACTATCTTTTTGCTTTCTGAGGTGGCATCTGCCACTTTAATTAAGTGGCTACTATCTATCAGCTAGCTTGCTTTCTGTTTTACAACTTAAGGATCTGTGTTTACGCATTTAAACGTACTTGGAATAACATTATGGAGAATAGTGTAAAAGGTCTTGGCAAGATCCTAGTACACTGTATGAACCGCATGCCTGCTATCCACAGCTGCAGTGACTTTCTCAGAGTAGTTTACCAAATCAAATAGCCATGATCTCCTTTTGATAAAACCATATTGTTGTAGGTCTAGAACATTTTTTTTTATCAGAGCTTATAAAACTTATAAAATCAGATATAAATTAATACATTGAGTGGCTTTACAGATTGATGGGTCTATAGCCCTTGGGATCTGAGGTGGAGCCCCTTTATGCAGGTGTATGACGATAACAATTTTATACCATGTGACTATCCTTAAGCTGAAAGGTTTTAGTAGTTAAAGAAGGGTTTCTTATTATCTTTGACTGCAGATGCCAATTGTAATTTGTGTTCCACTATGGTCTTTTTTATGATAACTTATATTTTTTGCTGAGCTTTTTGACAGAGTCTTTAAAGCAGGTAGAATTTCATTTATTATTTTATTTATTATAGAACTTTAGTTTTTTTTTTTTTTTGTAACTGTTTATACTTCATGGTATAGATCATGAATTGGCTTACTTTTACATTTGTCATTATATTTGGTGCCAATTGTGACAGCTTTGGTTTATACTGTTTCTTAGACTGGAGTAAAATTAATTGGGATAAGTGGCAGCTGAGGCTACATGGGGATGGAATATTTATATTTGAATTTTAAGAGCTCATCATAAACTTTTAATAGATTAGTCTTTTTGAAGTCCGTGAATTCAGAGGTGCACATTGTGGTGGATTTAGATGCATTAATGGTGTTATTCTGGCCATAGGTGGTGTGTTAAGAGTATACTGTATGTGCTGGCTTAGCTTGCCTGAGTGCAGAGGATGAATGTTACTTTGTGGACTACTTTCCATGCTGTGGCACTGAAGCTTGTTAATGCTACATATTGTTACTCGTACCAATAGACCTGTGAGACTAGTTGCCATGATATAGCACACAGACGTGATGCAGAACACTGGCATTGGTGAGACATCTGGCACTGGCTGTTGTGATATGGTATAGATGCTTAGTCCTGAATATCAGCATAAGTGTGAATGGACATCCATGGGACTGGCTGCAATTATATGGCATAATAGAGGCTTGTCACAGCTATGCCTTTAAGTGAAGGTCTTTAGGCTGCTCTACAGAGACTTGTTGCAATGCAGCACTGTAACCAAAAGGCAGTCTGTGTCTTGTGGCCGAAGACATAATGTACAGCAATGCCAACTCAAAGCCTATGCATTTTATGGGAGGTGCAATACAGCTCCAGTGTGTACAATTTGTAAATTTCTGGCTACACCCCTGGTTGATTCCTCATATTTTTACCTTGTTCGTTGTAAAATGTTTGATTTTCAAGTAAGTCAGTGAGGATTAAGTCACTCAGTAATGTTGTAATAAGTGCTTCATACTTTTTTTATTGTGCAGAAAATGAATGTTGATGCAAAACCTGTTGTTCTATTAAGTTTTAAATAACATAGAATAACATTTAAACATTTTTCCTGATTGTAGGCCTTTGTTCCCTATTATACTTAACTTTGTCCAGAGTTCTTGAGCAAAGAAGTTGAGAGGCATGGGGAGAAGGAGATGCTGTTGACAGATTTAGTTCAACCACATTAGTTTTGGATAGACAATTTCTCCTGCAGTTTGCCTTATTACTGTCTTATACTTACAACAGGTTAGAATTTTTTTTCTTGGCTATTTCAGTGTATCATACTGCTTTCTCCTAGAGACTCTTCCATTCATGGAGCACGAGCTGTGGCAGGTTTGATAAATGGATACATTAATGCTGGGCTGGCTATGACTCTTTCTCCTTTCTTCTGTGGTATATTAATGAGGATTAATGATACTAATAATGACAGATTTCGGAGTTGCAGATTTCATATTCTTCAGAAAACTGGATGCTAATGTAAAACCTGTTATTCTAGTTAGTTTATAAGTACATAAAAGAAGGGATTATTTCAGATTCATCAGTGATAATGGGCTTTTGCTCCTTCTTAACTTTTGGTTTTGTGCCTGGTTCCTGTGCTAAGAGGTTAAATGTCATGCATACCTCCCACCCGTATTGAATTCATTGGTGTTTACTGGTTTTGAGGGCAAAATAATGGGGTACCACGAATTCTCAAGTAGCCACCCTCAATTCCCTATTTTTTCCATATTTTTTAATTTATTTATTTTTATATTGCCCAAGTGTACAGTTCCTGCTGATGACACCAAGCATCACCAGTGTATCTACAACATCATCAACGTGTGGGGGTGTGTGTGATGACAACAGCTCAATAACTACTAGTAATACCAGTAGCAGTGAGCGGAGGAGCTAACCTGTGCACAAATAATTATAATTTCAGTTCCAAACTTCCACTTCTTTGCCTTCTGAATCTTCTGCAGCAGAGTCCGGCAGTGCACCTAGTCCATCTGTGTCAGGATTCCAGATTGGAAGGATGACAAAATTACCTCCACAAATGACAACTGACAAAGAATTAAAAAAAAAAAAAAAAAACGCATAACGCATGCATTGGAGTGCCTGCCTGCACAGTTGGAGTTCTTTTAACAGTAAGAGAGAAAGAGAGTGTGCGTGTGTGTAAAAAGAGAGAAGCAGGGATACTTTTTTAGTACAGGTTGTTCATTGTGCAATGTGACAGGACTTGGAAAAGTGTCTGATTTCCCCTTCTCTTTCATTTCCATATGTGTCTTTATGCAAGTGGCATAGCTGAACCGGCAGATGTGTCATGCAAGTGACATAGCTGAGATGTATGAAATGTAAAAAAGAATGCAGAAATTAATTTAACTTTGTAGAGCAGGCAAAGCTGCAAACAGATATATGTAGAGACTATGATATAAAGAGCAGAAAAGGTGGAAATGATCCATGTATGTTTTAAAGGATACATGCAGACATTCCAAGCTACAAAATGATTGCTGCACTGTTTCCATCATTCTGGCTTTTATAATGATAACTACAGTGGGGAGACAACTGAAAATAAGTTGCTCTGATACGTAGAATTTGTGATCCAAGTGGTAATAGGGATTGATGAACCTGCGTAGACTGTCCGAATTCTGTCTTCTATTAATAACCGTTTATCTGTTGAAAATATGTAGCGAAAAAGTATCAGGGGTAGTACTAGCTGAGTCAGACAAACTGAGCTGTGGCATTGTTCTGGCCTGGAATTTCAAATTCATGTATTTTTGTCCCTAATGTATGTTGTGTACTAAGATGGAGAGTACAATACTTCCTGTTAGGTTTAAAGCTAAATAGTTACTTAACTCGCTGTTATTCATTATAGTCACCCTTTACCAATAGGAAGTAAGATAAATAATTATTTACTTTTTTTTTCTTTGCATTGTTCAAAGAGCCTCCCTTCAGATACTGCTGACAGGATAAATGCTTAAGGGCCAAATCATAACACAAAAAACAGTCAGTATGGAGCTTGTACACTGTTCTTTTTGTAACTGTTGCTCTGTCCTTACAGGTGGAAGAACTCATTTCTAGAAACCAAAAGAAAAAGATCACCTTGCAGTTAGTGTAATTTTGTTAACTGGGTGGCTGGTGGACTGATACAAGACCTCTCTTAGCCATGACCCAGGTCACAGGCACAATACAAAGCACTCTTAAGAATGTAATTTATACACTGATAATGTATATCTGATAAAGATAGTCTGCATTTAACTTACAAGATATGTAATATGTACATTTTCAAAGAGATCATAGCATGCGTGTAACAGCTAGGCATATGCAGCTATCAAAGAAGTAATCATTGCAAGTCCTTAGGTATGTGTAATATGCATGATTTATGTATGCAAGCATTACACTAAGTACAATAGTTAGCTTGTGGATCGTCCAGGTTAAAGGTTTGTCTGCTGCTATGTTCCAGTGTTCCAAAAACATTTTTTGGGTCCTCTGCACCTGCCAACCATCTAGCTTTTTACTCTAGTTCTGACAATTCATATCCTACCAGTTGAGAGATGAACACTGCATGCCAATCATCCAGGCAACCAACATGGGTTTTTTTTAGACTTATCCTGACTTCACTGTGTAAGTGCTAATGGGAGGGGCATACAGTTGGTGCAGTGTGAAACCACCATCAACTTCCATGAATGACATAACCTGTCAGGTACCACTGACTTCCCAGTTTCAGACAAAAAGAAATATAAACCAAAGGATGTGGCAGTATCCACCTTTAACTATAAATCAAATGGGGCCACAGCGAACAATAACTGTCGTAATTGTGGAGGCAGCAATGAACCTTAATGAGAGAAGTGCTTAGCAGCATTCATGCCATTCTGCTAGAAACAGCTATGACTTGCAGTTTTACATTGTCAAAAGACATGTGCAGTCACTGTTAGGCCTCAAAGACAGTATGAGAATGGAATTGATTTCATTTAATAAAGCGGTCCACCATCTAAGCATGAACAGCTACAATAGTTTTACATAGACCATTTTTTGTAAATATACTATTTTCAAAGATGAGCTTTGTAAGCTCCCAGTCACATATTCCATGAAGTTAAACCATGAAGTAAACCCAGTTGTTAGATGAGCATGGACAATTCCGGTAACAATGCAGAGCTAAGTAAAAGCAGCACTAGACAAAAGGGTGAATTTGGATGTAATCACTCCAGTAGAAGAACCAAACGAATAGGTATCCTCCATGGTCATAGCTTATAAGAAAAGCTCAGATGATATTTGAATATGTATTGATCCATGAGACTTAAACTGATTAAACAGCCTCATTATCCAATGTGCACAGTGAAAGAAGTAGCAGCTCTCATGCCAAATGCCACTACTTTTTCAGTCTTAGATGCAAAAAGTTCCCTTTGACAAATCTCACTGGATTGCAAATCTTCATTATTATCCACTTTCAGTGCACCATTTGCTAGATACAGATTTTTGAGAATGCCATTTGGAATCAATTCTGCCAGTGAAGTATTTCAATGTGTGATGGAGCAAATTTTTTTTCTGGTTATCCACGTGCTATCATAGTAGATAACATTATAGTAGGGGGCAATGGTGAAGACAAACATGACAGAAACCTAAGGAAAGTTCTAGACTATGCATGTGAAGTCAGTCTTAAACTGAATTCACAGAAGTGTAAATTCAAACTGAAAGAAGTTACTTGTGTGGGACATTTGTTTACCAGTTCTAGCTTACAACCAGATCCATCTAAGCAAGCAGTAACTCTTGAGATGCCAGTTCCAGAAAATATCACATCTTTAGAACATTTTCTTGGTATAGTCAACTCTTTAGGAAAGTTCATCTCAAACTTGAATGGGCTTTTGGCACCGCTACGCGAGTTGGCACACAAAAAATGTAAACTGGCCCTGGTTGGAACACCACCAAACAGCATTTGATATTCTGAAGCAGAAAATTGCCAGTCCACTCACACTGAGATATTATGATGTTCACAAACCTGTAACTCTTTTGTGTGATGCTTCAAAGTATGGCCTTGGCATAGCATGTCTTCAAGAAGGCATACCAGTAGCTTATGTGTCCAAACCTTTAACTCAAACAGAGATGAATTATGCATAAATAAAGAGCTTTTGGCAGTAGTGTTCTCATGTTCAAAGTTCAATGATTATATTTATGTAAGACCTATCCCAACAAACAGAGACAGATCACCAACCTCTTGTGACAATTTTGAAAAAGCCAATACATATAGCCCCAGCATGCCTGCAATGCATGATGTTAAAATTGCAAAAGTACAGTTTCAATATTGTCTATACAAAATGCAAATATCTATGCCTTGCTGATGCTTTCTCATGAGCACCCAGACAAACAGCAGAGCAACATGAAAATGAGAAAGCAGACTTTGAAGTCATGGGCATCAGAAATGTTTCATCAGCACATCTTGATAAGCTGAGAACTCACACATCTTCAGACCCAATTCTCCAGAAGCTGAAAAACGTTATCGGTCAAGGATGGCCAGCATGATAAACTAGTTTACCACTTGATATACAGCAGTTTTTTCCTTACAAAGATGAGCTCATGATGGAAGATGGAATCATCATGAGCGGTCCTAAAGTGGTAATTCATAAAGCATTACAACAGGAATATATCAAAGTTTTGCATCGTGTTCACCTGGGTATTGATTCAACCAAAAGAAAGGCAAGAGCGATAGTATTTTGGCCGTCTATGTCAAGAGATATAGAGAAGGAAACTCTAGCATGTTCAGTTTGCAATAGTACTAAATCACACCAACAAAAAGAACCACTTCAGCTAAACCAGAATCTTGAATTACTATGGTCAACAGTTACTACTGATATTTTCAAGTGGAATGGTCAGCATTACTTATAGTGTTAGTAGACTCTTATTCGAATTGGCTTGAAATTGACCCTCTTCCTAACTTGACATCCAGCACAGTCATTACTAAGTTGAAGAGACATTTTTCTGTCCATGGTAGTACGCACAAAGTAATTTCTGACAATGGTGCACAGTTTACAAGTCAGCAGTTTAAGAAATTTGCTGAGTCTTGGGACTTTGTCCATGTTACTAGTAGTCCTGAGTTTCCACAGTCCAATGGATTAGCTGAGCATGCAACTCAAAGTGTGAAACATTTATTGGAGTAATCCAAGAGAGATGGTACCGATGTTTTAACTTACTCAATCTCAGAAACATTCCTTGAAATAATTTGCTTCATTCACCTCTTCAGAGATTAACGTCCAGACAGACAAGAACAACTTTACCAATCTAAAAATAATTGTTAGTACCATGTGTGAAGAACAACAAGATGGTCAAGGCTCAACTTTTGAGAAAATGTCAGTCACAAAACTTGTAAAACGACAAGTCCAGCAAACCTCTTAGACCATTAAGACAAGGAGAGATTGTGAGAATGCAAACATCTAATGGATATGACCGAGTGGGTATTGTCAAAAATCTTTGTGAAGAACCAAGATCCTACATCATACAATCTGAAGGAATGGATTTCAGAAGGAATAGACTACATATACTTCCAGTCTCTGAACCAGTGACTCAGCAGATTGCCTGTGCCAAAGAGTATTTCTCAGATTGACTCTACACTTGTTTGAATTCCAGAGGACAGTGTACTTTTTTCTGATTGGGTAGAATTTCCACACCTGAGCCAAAATACACAGCGACTTGGACTTGAATTTACTTGTTGTTGAAATGTTAATGTGATATCTAGCATGTAAAATGTTTTGTTCTTCTATTGCATGTCGAACAAATTAAAGAGAGAGGATTTAGATCAGTGTGTATCTTGAACCTACTCAGCCATTGTAACTAGATAGCACATGCATATAAGTTACTGAGCATGTGCAGGATCAGTGCCATTTTGTACAGTCAGCTAGAGTGAATCCATGCATGAATGGAGATGCACATGCTAGTGTGTTTGAAGTAATGAATCAGTCAGTTAGCTTAAGTACATGTTCCAGTTACAGTTCCTGATGTGTTTATGTGCAATAAATATTTTGAACCCACACACCGCTTCACTGTCTCTTTTGAATACATGAGACAAGCGACACAGAGGGTACTTGATTCATGACAGAAACAGACATTTAGGATGATAACAGCCAAGTGTTCATTAGTGTGGCCTGGCTGAGGGTTATGGGGGACACAGTATAGTGCCTGAAAGCTCCACGCTGAAATACATCTGTGGTTATTCTTTTTCATCACTTTTTCTGCAGAAATCCAAATATATGTGTGGAGAGTGGTAACAGTACACATGGACTACAGAATCATACACTTGTATATTTTTTTCTTGTTTTTCCTGAGGTTGGCAGGGAGGTGATGTGCCCTATAGTAGCAAAGGAAGTAGATTACTATGGATCTTATTTAACCAGCTTTGGCAAAGATACATCAGGTGATTGTCATAACTAGCTGTGTGAATGAGGGCATGTTGTGAATGAAAGCAAAGAGGAATTACATAAGTTATGCAAAACGGTCATTGACATGGCTAATTTGGGGGAGAGAGTGTGACGAATTGTTACTTGTAGCAAATGGGATGATCTGTGGAATCAACTAATTTGGCTCCCCTTCCTCAGATATAGTGTGAATCCAGAAAATTGTTATATTATGGGCTATAGGGAATGCAGCTCTTCAAAATACCCAGGGCAAACTTGATAGAATCATAAGAGAAATAGAAAAAAAAAACAGTTAGAAAGGGTATGCAAAGGAGTCATGACAAATCGCTACAAGTAACCAATGCTGAGAGTATGTATATGTGTTCAAGAGTTAGAAATAAATTATTGTCCTAATTTTTTTCCACACAACCAGACATCAGAAATGCACATATAAAATGGATGCCATTATTAGGAAGAGGTGAGAAGACATATTGCATGTGAAAATACATGGTCATTACTTGAAAACTATCAAATAAAAATATGGCTTGTCAGGGTCAGTGAATATGTCTAATAGCAGAAAGTTGAAATATGGTACTGTATCTATGATGTTTCTTTTGTTTTTTCTCAGTGAGACATTAGAAGTCTACAGAATGTATCACTTTTGGGGGGTCATGTGATGTATGAAAGTAAATGGCAGTTACAGGATCACTTCTGATGGATTATTGATATGGTTTGTTGTGGTGACAGGAGCTATCAAAGTGCCATTGTGAATCCTTTGCAGTCAAAGGTAGCATATCCTCTTGGAAGTTGGACATTACATTGAGACAGTTAGGATCTTTTTTTTTTAATTTATTCTGGACTGTCTTTGTGGAACTGACATATTGCCCTTATATACAGTTCTGAGCCCAGGTTTTCAGAGGTGTTTTATTGTCATGGTTTGCTATTATGCTTGGTATCCACTTGGGCGCTATTTGACCTTCAGGCAAAAGAGATATATGGCCTCTTACATACAGCTAGTAAAGCCAGTATTTTGGTGGGCTTGTGTGGCCACAGTCCAGCAGTAAGCTTGATTTCCACCTGTGGATTATTTCACCTCTGCACACAATGATGGGGGAGGTGATGTAGGAAAGCAAATAATAGTTTCAGGATCTCTTCTGATTGATGAATGTTATGTTTTTAGGGGGTTTAGGATCTTTCAAAGTGCTATAAGACTGTTATATTTATGCAATTTCTAAAATGTCAGAGGCAGTAATATTTAACATAATTTCTGTGTTATATTTAAGTACACATTATACATGCTTTAGCAGGAATCTACATATTTTAAATTCTGTTGTCTGCTTCTCTTATGGTAGTACATTCCGATATATAAATAAACATTTATCAATATTTTTGCATCATTAAGTGTCCCCCTTTCGCCTTCAGCAGCTTCCAGTACCTCTGGTGGATAGGGGCTGCCTTATCAATGCATCTATTAAGTGGGAGTAGAAGTCAGATGCATAGATAGCAGTTTTAGCTATAGGATCTTTCAAGCATCACAACTGTTAGTCACTCACTTTTGGTGTACTGGTTCTTCATTTAAGAAACATTGACTGTTACAATAAATTTTTGAAAAGTTTTCAAACATAAAGGCATATGTTAGTAGTTATGGGTATGAGTTTGGATGGCTCAACACCATACATCTCAAATGCCTAGAATTTCACAGAATGCGCAGATTTTTGTTTTTATTTTTGGTCCGTTCCCCATAAAATGTGTGCATTAGGATTGAAGGCACTAAATAATGACAGGCATTTGCATTTTAGACTTCATATCATTCAGAAAATGTGTGCTAATACAAAACCCTGATATTCTATGAACTTTCTAATTTTGTAAGGGCAATATTTAAAATGAGTACATGATTTTTGGGCTTTTATCCCCTATTCTTTTTGGCTTTTTCAAGAACACTTGTTTAAAGAGGTTGAGAGACATACCTCTCAACTATATAGATTTTTACAGAATGCCCAGATTTTTGTCTCATATTTTTGGTCTGTTCCTTATAAAATGTGTGGTTTTCTAGCAAACCACTGGTGACTGAAGTCAGTAAATAATGGCAGATATTTGTATTCCACACTTCACATCCTTCAGAAAATGCATGCTAACACAAAACCTGTTGTTATAGCAATTTTACAGTTTATAAGAGCAATAGTTAAAATCTGTTTTTGCCCCCCCCCCCCCATTGTTTTTGATTTTGTCCTGATTTCTTGCACTATGAGACTGAGAGGTATACAAGCCAGTATAGAGAGACATATTACTTGGGGAGGGGAAACACAAATAGCCAGTTTCCAAAAATAAGAAATATTTATGCACACAGTGAATGGCTATAAATATGTACTTTTTAAAAGAGTGGAAGTACTTCATTATGCATTACGGAGGTGAGGTTTACTTATCTAAAAATTAATTATGTAAGACTAAGGGGAGTTGAACAAGACACTGGAAGGCCACATCTTGGTTCTCAAAAGCATTTTTATGGCCCTCAGAATGTCCCACAATAAACTGTGATTGGCATGGTAATGTGATCTCCAAACTGTGCCAAGCATAGTAAGTCAACCCTGAACCAAAAAAATTGGACACCCCTGGAAGTCAGAAATAATAAGTGTTACTGGCACCTATACCTCTCAACCTCTTAAGAGCAAGAAATCTAGACAAAGCCCTAAAAATATGGATAAATTTTAAATACTGCCCTTACAAACTGTAAGAATTGATTAGACTGTACTGTACTGGAATTAACTGGAAACAACTGAAATGAGACTGAACCAAAAGTCTTTATCTGTTAATTACCCAAACTCATGCTGAACAGGTGCCAGTCTCTCCTTTATGGACCAAGTTTTTGTACTTTTCAGAATGAATTTTCCAAACACTGTAGTTCATTTAATAAGGCTTTATTATATGTTTACAATATCCAAATACTGTCTTCATTAACAGTGCTGCTAAATATATCCAAAGTTTCTGCACATGTCTTCTGATTGTCCTGAATGATGTAAATGAAAAATGTCTTTATTTGACCTGTCTTCTGTACTCAGGCTTGAGTGCCTGTATTGTAGCTTAATCTTTTCTGTATATCAGGTCAAACTATCTGACTGACTTCCCCAACTGTATCTGAAGTATATTTTAATAATACCAAAACCAAAATTGCTTTACATGCCTTCTTAGCCTTGGTTTTCAGGCCTTGTCTTGTATGTGCTTTATAGATCAAGCTCGCTGAGTATGTGTCCCAGGTAGGTATGTCCCTAGCCTTAAGCAGCATTCTACCATCACCCAGAATGATGCCTCAATACAAACAGAAAATTATTGACTTTAACAACTGGCTTAGTTTCTGGTGTCATTCAAAGGGGATCCAGTACCTGACAGCCTGGAATGACATGATTGATAAGCCACGATGCTTTGCCAGAGATGGCCTGCATCTGTCTCCCTTGGGCTTCAGGCTCCTGGAAAAGGCTCTTGCCTCCCCCATAGTGCCTTTTTTAGGCAATACCATGAGGTCAAAACTACCAACATGAACATTTCATCAAAATGTAAATTAAAGGTCATGATGCTAAATGCTAGAAGTCTAAACATGAAACTGCACTCATTGTAAGCATTCTTAACCCTGGAAGAAGCTGACATGTGTGCAGTCACAGAAACCTGGTTCAAAGCTGCGGAGAGCACCCCAGCCATGCCAGGTTACTCATCCTATCATTCATTCAGACCACAGGCCATGGGCAGCAAAACAAAAGGAGGTGGAGTTGCAATATATATAAAAGACATACACACCTCCAGGCTGCTCAAACAGTATGATGCACAGGAAATACTCCAGGTGCAGTTAACAATTGACAAGACCCCTATTCAAATCATAGCTAGCTACAGGCCTCCAACTCTGACTCTAGATGCCCACTCCACCTATATGGGTCTCTTCAGATCTATAAAGATTCAACCCTTTACTCTGATCCTGGGCGACTTTAACTATCCAACCATAGACTGTAAGAAATACTCATGAAAAAACACAAATGCCCAGAGATTCCTTGATTTTGTCAATGCAAATGCCTTGGACCAGTTGGTTGACACCCCCACAAGAGGTGAAAATATCTTGGACTTGGTATTAACCAACATGAGTAACCACTACAGCATTCCTACAGTGTCATCATCCCTGGTAAGATCTGACCACAAAGCAGTCACTTTCAAAGTCACCATCTCCCCCAACTCCCCCCCCTCCAGATAGGGTCAAACAACAATACTTCTCCAAAGCTGATTACAACCTCCTGAGGGAAGGTATAACAGCTTCAGAGCCCCCTCCCCCTCCACAGAAACTGGCACATATGTCCAAACTTACACCAAAGTACTATATGAGCATTTATATAGCTGCATGGACTCAGGAATACCAGACAGGATGAAATCATCCACCTCAAGGAAGAGTAAACCTGTCTGGTGGACATTTACAATAAATAAACTCTATAATAAAAGGAAAGAAATTGCTGTCCAGGACCAAGAAGGAACAGTTGTCCAATTGGAAGCAATCTCTCCTTAGCCTGAACAAGCAAATAAGAGCATTAGTGAAATCCTCCAAAGCAAACTTTGAGTCCAAGCTGGCCACATCTACTAAAGACAATTATAAGGCTTTCTTCACATATGTCCACGATCTCAAGGGAAGCACCCAGATCTGCTCAGAACTGGTGGCCAAGGACACCACATAAACAAACCCTGTAGCTATAGCCAACCTGCTGGCAGATAGGTTCAGTGAAAACGTCACTCCTCTGTCCCCCATCAGTAAAACACGACATCACCAGTACCTGCCTCCCTCCCCTTATCTCTAGGGAGCAAGTCATCACTGCCCTCTCAAAGGCAAAAAATACAACCTCCATGGGATCCGATAACATCCCAGGCTGCATCCTACATGAACTCAGGCAGAAACATGCAGCACCATTAGGCACCTTACTCAACCAAACCCTGAGTACCGGCTTCATCCCAGCCAAGTGGAGGACAGCTACTGTCATCCCTTTGCACAAAGGTGGAGCGTCCACCAAACCAGGAAATTATAGACCCATCAGCCTAACTAGCCTGATCTGCAAGGCCATGCAGCAGATTATCATGGACATCATTAAAAAGGACATTGGCAACCTCCAGACACTTGATCTGACACAGTTTGGTTTTGTCAAGGGGAGGTCATGCTTGTTAAATCTGGTCGACTTCTTTGAGACAGTCACCAAGGCCATAGACAAGGGGAAGACAGTGCACACCGCCTACCTTGACCTGGCCAAGGCCTTTGATACTATTCCCCACTCAGGTATAATAGATAAACTCTCTCAACTAGGCATCAATCCATATGCTACCAGATGGGTAGCAAACTGGCTTACTGATAGAACCCACCTAGTCAAAATAGGGGAAGCCACTTCAAGTAGTAGACCCATAACAAGCAGTGTACCTCAGGGATTGGTCTTGGGGCCTCTGCTGTTTGGGATATACTTCTCAAAGGTGCAGGCCAAATCTAGTGGGCTATGGCTGATGACTGCAAGCTGGGTGCTATCAATTCCCCTAATGATGTGGACATCCTCCAAGAGGGTCTCACCCACACAAATGACTGGTGCCAGAAACATGGCCTCACACTGAATGCCAAAAATGCATCATCATCCCTTTTGGGGAGAATAACGTCCCCACAAATTATCACATTGAAAACTATAGTCTTATAAGAAATAGACCAAAAATATGAGGAAAATTTTGGACATTCTGCAAAAATCTGTACAGTTAGTACCTTGCAGGGCGCATCGCTGTGTTGGAGACATGCATAACTGACACGCATTGAAGCTTGAATATGAATATTCATTATCTATTCGTACTTTACATGTCTCTTCAATATAGTGCGATCTTGTAGCTACCAAGATTACTAATTGGTATATTAAATTTGGAGTGGGGGGGTGACTTGTCCCAAAAATAATATTTACAGTCATGCTGCAGTTCATTTCTTTCCTTCGATTTTGCAGAGGGCAAGCCCCCATGTACCCCCCCTTCTAATTAAATATACCAACTCCGAGATCGCACTACATTGAGGGAAAAGATAAACAATGAATATTTATACCACCACGGGTATGAATATTACCTTGTTTACTAGAATGTCACCGATTGCTGGTCGGGGTTTAAGCGGGACTTTGTGCTGTGCATCCAAGGTATTACATAATCCAAAGCCCAAATTCTGATGCCTGTATTTTCGGTGTAATTTGATTAGTGTTACACTACGTATGCCTTTAATTTAAGTAACTTTTACAAGTCAACTTCATTTACTAAACCTTTTCTAATCGGTATACTTGGATGGTCGCAGCTAGATTCCCTCGGCTGAAGGAACCTTGTTTACGTCACACCCGACGTCACGGGGCAGAAAGGGGGCGGTGTTACCATGTTGAGAAAGGGGCAGGGCTAGCCGTTTCACACTTGTGGGTTAAGGGTTGTGCTTTACTTTACTCACTCGAAGTGTAGTACAGAATTGCGAGAAAAGGTAATTTTCTCTATTATATTCGATCGATTTTACTTAAAAATATACAATAATTTTTTGTGTGTTATATTAATCGATCTTTTCATCTAAGTAAGAAATGATTACTCTTTTATTTAAGTAAGATATGATTCGCACATGCGACTGGAAGTCTGAGTTGGAGTTGCGAGAAAAGTTAATTTTCTCTATTTTATTTATGGAGCCATTTCACCTAAATATTATACCGTTAGATTTTTTTGTATTATATTAATTGACGCTTTTCATCTACTTCTTAACTTCTTAGAGCAAGAAATCTGGACAAAGTCATTAATAAAATTGGGACAAAGGCCGAAAAACAGTGACAATTTGTAAATATTGCTCTCGCAAATTTGTAAAGTTGATGCAGTAACAGGTTGGCCATTAGCATGAGTTTTTGGAGGGTATGTAATCTGAAAAGAAAATATCTGTCAAGAAATCTGGACAAAACCATAACTAAAAGTGGGACGAAGGCCCAAAAATTACTCGTACAACCAGGTTGTGCATAACAGGGTTTGTGTAAACATGCATTTTCTGAAGGATTTGAAGTCTTCAACTCAAATGTATGCATTATTTAGTGGCGTCAATTCTTCATATTATCCCAGTGATTTGCCATATTTTATGAGGAGTAGACCAAAAATATGAGGCAAAAATCTGGGCATGTGTTGTGCCTTCATTTTGCTACCATGTATGTGTTATTTCAATAATAAAATGTGTTTTTTTTTGTTTTTAAAGTAATGTATTTTATTATAGTTAAGCATAAAGGTAATAAATAGGTTACAAATAAGTTAGTAAAACTGAAGTATGTGCGATTATGTTGCTGAACCCATTTAAGCACTTTCCTTTACCACATCATCATCATTTTCTTCCCCCTTTTTCCCATTTTCTACATGGGGTCGGGATATTGTTTGCACGGTTCTGCGTTCTTTGACACTCATGCTGAACTGTGGCAGATCTTCTTTCCTTTGCTGCAGTTCTTGCTCAGAGTCTGACTGTAATGTCACATCATCTGCATACAGCAACTTTGTTGATCTGTTCCCTCCAAACTGCTAATTTAGTCCGTCACCAATATGAACAACAGTGGGCTCAGAGCTGAACCCTGGTGTACACCCACTCCCACTGAGAACCCCTCTGTGAGGCCAAACACCATTCATACTTGAGTCAGTAGGTCCTTGTACATAGCCTGCACTTATTCTACCAATCTTTCCGGGACTTCAAACCACCACAGTACTGCCCAGATCATATTTCTTTGAGACCTTGTCATATGCTTTCTCTAAGTCTAGGAATGTCCAGATGGACTGTTTCCTCATCTCTAGCTTCTTCTCAACTATCTGTCCCACTGCAAACATCGGATCATTTGTACTGCATCCTAATCTGAATATGAACTGCTCATCTCACATCTTACAATCTACTATTCTGCATGTCCTTTTTTCAGTCACCCTGTCCAGAACTTTCATGCAGTGTAATAGGAGTTTGATGCCTCTGTACTGCCCATAGTTGTGGATGTCCCCTTTGTTCACACTTGCACGGGTATGCTTATTCTCCAGTCATCTGGGATATGCTTTTCTCTGCACACTGCTATGACTACTTAAAGAAAGTTAAGCACTTTTTTATATAATTGCTAAATCTTTTTTTTCTTTTTTGTCTTCTTTAATTTGTGGGAATGTGAGTGTAGTGACAGAAACATGTCATTTTTTCCTGTGCGATGATCTATAAAGTTGAACTGGGAATAAATAAGGAATTAAGCCAGAAATTCATTTTTCTCCATTTTTTGGGGAGGGAGGCATTATCAATCAGATTTTTACTTACAGATTCACAGATTTGAAGTTCTTACTAGGCTACTGATCTGTGAGGATTGTATGAAGCCTATACATATTGTCATTGTAGAGTGTATGTACTAGTGTCCATAGGTGTTTGTAACTAGTAAATTTTGGATGTTTACATGCTTCCACAATCCATGAGGGACAAGGGTACTTAACAAGGGTGAATTTGTGATTTCCTAAGCAATCGTCCAAGTTGCGTTTGAATAGAGTAAGACATTTGCTTACATTGGAGTGGAAGGCAGTTTTGCAGAAGCAGGGTTCTTTCTGATACATACCTAGCCTTCCTGCATGGTTTATGTTGTAGAAGAGACATATTCCTTGGGCTGGTGTTTCTGACATCAGTAGACTTTCAAATGTTTAATAGGCCTGAAAGGATAGGCTCATTTGAAGCTCTATATGCTAGGCAGTTGTTGCCTCACACAATCCTTTAAGATACCATGAAGATGAATATTGCTATGAGGCAGTCAGCATAGCTTTTATGATTTATTTCCCTGTTTTCTCTTTCGCTCTCTCTCTTTTTTCTTTTTTTTTTGGAGAAAGTGTCATGGACGTTCTAAGTGTTATAGGTGTCTCTATAAATACATACAAAAGTGGACTTAGTACTCAATGTTCAGTGTAATGAGTAATGAATACAGTGGAACTATGACAACTCGGGACGTATATACCATACCTTGTGATATAAGCTGTGCAACGAAGAAGGACTTAATTCCAATAGTGGATACGTGGTGTTCAAAACAGATTCCCAAATCCCTAACTGCAGGATCAACTTTCAGAGGTAAGTTGTCAGTGTGATAGTTACACAGTGTGTGTTTGCTGAAGGCTACAATTATAAATTTCTTGGCATTCAGTTTTAGCCCTTGGATCTGGCACCAGCTGTTCATTTAAGACAGGCCTTCTTGGAGAATCTTTGTGTCTCCAGAGTAGTTAGCCATGGCTGCAAGTTTGCAGCCATCTGTAAACTTTGTAAGGCATAAGCTGTGTGCATTGGCTGTGACATATAAGAAATAGATGCCAGAGAGGAGTAGGTCAAGGACTGAACCTTGGGTACTCTGTTGGCTCAAATCTTTTAAGTCCATGGGGCTGCCCGCCCAGATTTCCTGTGTTCTATTTGTGAGGCAGTTTGCTGTCCAAAGCTTTACATCAGAATTTACATCTAGTTGTGACAGTTTATGTGTTGTTACATTACTGTGGAATGGTATTAAACACCTTTGTGTGGCCTAGATGTTCACTGTGCAGGGGTTTGCCCTCATCCATTGTGTTAGTTACTCTTTTGAAGAAGACTATCAGGTTAAATAGGTAGGATCTGCCCTTAACAAATAAATACTAGCATGGCTTACATGTCTGTAGGTTTCCTATATGTTTTTTTCTGGCTTTTTCCAGTTAGGGGTCGCCACAGTGGATCACCTATTCGCTCATGATTGGCGGTGCAGTTTTATGGTGTCGAGTTGCCAACCCGGTGCCCAACCTTCCATGGAAGGCACACACATGCACTCATGCCTAGGGCCAATTTGGAGTGTCCAATCCACCTACAGCATATCTTTGGGATGTGGGAGGAAACTAGAGCACCCGGAGGAAACCCACGCGACCACAGGGAGGACATGCAGACACCACACAGAAGCAACCCCAGCCGAGAATCAAACCAGAGAACTTCTTGCTGTGAGGTGACAACGCTAACCACTGCACCACCATGGCCATCCCTGTAGGATCCCTATACTGCTATATATTAATTGTATAATAATCCTTTCCATGTTCTTACAGATGGGGCTGGTCAGGCTTATGGTTCTACCATTAACTTGGGTCTGTTGAGGCCCAACTTTTGGGCAAGCAGATAACTGGAAGGGTCCACTATTTGTTTAACACAAAGTCTGATGTGAGGTTGATACCGAATATCTTTTGCAAGACCACTGACTGGTAATTTCAGGCTAACCAGAAGATGAATGGTATGCTGTCCAGCCTATCCAGCCCCATAGAAATAGTGTGCTTGGCCTTTGATGGTGCTCTTGGAAGATTTGGTGTGTTAGTTACAGTTAATGGATTGGGAAAACTGTTTTGAGAATGAGGTTGAAATTTACACTAAAATTATTGGCTGATAAATTTATGTTCTTTGGGTTTTAGTAAGTAATGTAATTTGCTATTAGTTGTAAACAGTGCTGGGCACTGCCTTTGATGCTTCTGATGTAGCTCATTTTTGGCACCTTGGAAGCTGAGCTTGTTTTTGTATGTAATGAGTGTTCTTTTTTTTAATTTTAGGATTCCACCATAGGTTCATAGATGTACACTAGGCTAACTACCACTAGGACCATTGTCAGCCTAGCTGTGCAACCTAAATGAGAGCCACAAATTTGATTTATACAGAGGCTAATTTACTGACTCCCTCTGTCCATCAGACATGGGCACCAGACCAGGGGTGAATTTCTAATTAGCTATCCATAGGGAGGAACTCTGCTTGAAATGGATGGGGAGCCAGTTCCACAGAATGGGAATTTTCTGAGAAATGTATCTCTCTCCAACATGTCTGTTTATATTTTTAGACAAATTTAGGTCTTTTAATCTAGTACTTCTGATGCTGTTTGTTTTGCAGTTGTGTAAAAAGTTCAACAAAACAGGGTCCAGGGATGCCATGTATACAGGGTAGAGATCAGCTCTCAGAAGTCTGTATGATACTGAGTAAAGAAACAGGGGTTTGAGGCAATTAGCATAGGTCATTGTGTTTATTCCTTGTATCTTTTTTGTAAGGAACCATTGTGGGCACTCCAGTTGCTGCACGTGTTTGGGCAGGTACATACTGAAGGGGGCAATTTACTCTATGATGGCTGTGATGAGGGTGGAGTACAGTGGTATGATGACCTCTCTTGACCTGGATGCCATGGCCTTGCTTCTAAGTAAAGCAGTGTAGAAGGATTTTCTTACTACTGTGGACAGATTGGTTGAAGGCTAGGATACTGTCTGTATGAGTTCCCAGATCCATGACTAATGAATCAACTTTTAGGGGTGTTTTATTAATCACATAGTTATCCATGGTGGCTGGCTTTCCAAAAGGTCCTATAATGCATTTCTTGGCATTGAGTTTTAAGTCATGGCTTTGGTTCCAAGAATTTGTCTGTCTTAGACTTTCCTGGAGGGTGTTCTCATCTAGGGTGATTCAATGACTTCTCCCACTTTGCAGTCATCTGCGAACTTGGTTAGCCAGAGGCCTTTTGACATTGGCTTTGACATCTGAGAAATACATACCAAAGAGAAGTGGGCCTGGCAGAGAGCCTTGGGGACTCCAATGGTAACTGGCCTCTTTGTGGAGGTGGCCTCACCAATTCTAATCTACTTTGTCTCATCAGTGAACCAGCTAGCTATCCAGCATGCTATAAATGGGTTCAAACCTAGTTACATACGTTTGTTGACAATGCACAAGTCGACTGATATATCAAATGTTTTTGCCAGATCTACTTAGGTGGTATGCATCGTTTCCCCCCCATTCATTTTCTTAATGATCTTTTTAAAGAAGTCAACCAGATTCAGTAAACGTGACCTTCCTTTGACAAAGCTAAACTGGTATGGATCTAGTGTCTGGATATCTCCTATATCCTTGTTGATAATTTCCATGGTAATTCTTTCCACGACTTTGCAAATAAGAATAGTCAGACGAATGGGTCTGTAGTATCCAGGATTTGTCAAAGATCCTCCATTATGAAGGGGGGTGAGCATCTCTGCTCTCTATTCACATGGCACAAAGCTTGTTTTAAGACTATAGTTAAATAATTACACTACATGTCCTTATAAGTCATATCAGGAGTAATCCTGGGATGTTATTGACTTTAGAGAGTGCAGCCAGTACACGCTCTCTAGTTATAGTTGGACGGGTTATGTTTGTGCATTTTGGGGGGTGTTGGTGGTGAGAGGTGCTAAAGGTGTAAGTGAGTGTGTCTCTTAACAGGTTCTTTATACCACCAGGCTTAGTGAATGTGGCACCATTAACCACCTTTTCTGCACATTGCTGTGTGTTGCCCTTTAGGTTACTAACATAGCTATAGAACTTTATGGTTATCTTTCACCTGGGAGCCTATCTTAACCTCAGAGTTGTCTTTGCTTAACCTAATTAGTCCTCTTAATTGCTTGTTTGGTTTGATGAAAGAGTTTTTATGCTTATGTAAATTATCATTCCTAATTTTTTACATATTTTTCCTTTTGTTGTATATCCTGTTTAATTTGGAATGTCACCAGGATAGTTTATTTCTGGAGCTAGTCCTGGGCTTGCTTCTGGTACATTTAGCCACCTTTGTGCAGCCATTGACATGGTTGTACAGTATTCTGAGGCAATTCAGCATAGGCTGCTGTGGTCTTGGGGGTTGGTGGGGCATTGAATTTTGACAAAGCATCACTTAGTAAAAGGTAGTTTGACTTGGAATAGTTCATAATTGTTACTAGTTTTAATGTGATTACTGAGCTGATTTTGATTTTGAATGAGACAGATTTATGGTCAGATCTTACTAGGGAGGGCAAGATATTGGGGGTGCAGCTTTCTCCCATATTTGTGAGCACAAGGTCCAGTATGTTGGAATCTCCCAATGGGCGTATTCACTATTTGGTCGAGGGTGTTAATAGAAGTCCAGGAATCTCTTTGCATATAGCTTTGAAGCCATTTAGGATTCCCAGTCTGTATAGGGTGATTACATTCTTGCATAGTAGGGTGTCAGGTTGGATGGTAAGTGTCTCTAGTAGGTCCAAGTATACATTCAGGTCTTGGGACATAGTAGGTTACCTATAGCTGGCCAAGGATATGGTATGGCATTTTGTCTATGCACGTAGAGGAATTCCAGAAAGTCATGCTGTTTGACAACTCAAGAGTTTTGCTTGTTATTGATATATATTGAGACAGTTCCACTTTTAACCCCTGTCTGTACAGCTACTGGTCAAAGGTGTGGGAGGCATTGAAACCTTGTGCTGCTGGGGAACTCTGTTGCTTTGAACCATGTCCCATTAAAGTACAGTTGTGTAAAATCTTGATGACATAACAGTAGATGCCCTTCTCTTCACTGTTGCAGTATTCTTAACATAAGGTTATCTCCTGCCACAGTAGCTCATCATCTGCCAGTGTACCAAAGCCTTTGGATTTTATATGTACCATATGTCATACATATGCTCTCCACACAAGTCTTAAGGCTTAAAGGTGATGTACAGACGCAATTACCCAGAATTGAATTGCCCTGGGAGAGAAGGCATCCTCCTAAGGGCAAAGGAGCACATGCACATCCTGAATAAGAGAGTGGTAACCCCTCAGTCAGGAAAGCACCCAAAGAGAGGAACTAAAAGAATAAGAGGAAGGAGGGAGGGACTCATTACTGCACAGTGAAGAGAAGGTCATCTACTGTTATGGTAAAATTTTACACAGCTGTACTATGTCCTTCTATATCTTTGTTACAGTATTCCTAGAGGGGAGAGTACAAAATCTGGGGAAGCTGACTGGGAGGAGAAAGGCTGAGAAGAGCCCTGAACAAAACCATGCGGGATGGCCTTAGCAAAACCAGCCCTGGCCCTGGAAACAACACCTAACTTATAATGTTTAGTAAAACTATAAACAGAAGACCAAGTAGCAGCCTCAAAGGTGGAATTGGTGTTCTAACCCTGTAAGAAAGCACCTGAAGAGGCAACCGCTGTGATCAAATGTACCTTTACAGAGGTAGAAAGCCATTTTTCATGAAAAGAATAACAAAAGGAAATGGTCTTAGAAATCCAAGAGGAGTTGGATTGCATGGAGACAGCTAAACCCAATGTCCTGAGATGAAAAGAAACAAAAAGCTACTCAGAATTGTGAAAGTCCTTAGTTTTATCTAAATAATACCAGAGCTGCCTGTGTAAATCCAAGGTGTGAAGAACCTTCTTACTAACAAACTGTGGGTAAAGAAACAGGAAGGAAGCTGAACTGGCTGAATAAGGGACAGCTCATTTACCACATTGTACATAAAAGAAGGATTGGTCTGAAGATGCACCATGTCTTTATGAAAGACTACAAAGGAGGAATAGTCATAAGGGCCTGGAACTCTGAGACCCTTCTGGCTGAAGTAAGGAACAATGACAAGACAGCCTTCCAAGTGCAATGTTGCAGAGAACCTGAATCTATAGGATAAAATGGAGCCCGAGTCAGTTTCTCCAAAACAAAATAAAGGTCCCACGAGGGAGGAATAGGCTTTCTTGGGGTTCTGATATGTAAGACACCGTTAAGGAATTGTTTAACCTCAAAATAAGCAACCAAAGGAGGATTCAAGGGCAGGCAGGCAAAAATTGCTGTCAAAAGGGTCTTGACTGAAAAGTAGGCCAAGCCAGGCTGGAGCAACTTACACAGATAAGAGAGAACTAAAGAGACCCCCCTCTAGAAAAGGATTCTGGTGATGAGAGTGGCACCAAACAGAAAATGTCTTCCATTTGGACAAATATTTTTTGGTATTGGGTTTTATGGTCTCCTGTAAAATATGAAGCACATTCTCAGAAAAGGGTACCTAAAGAGCATCAAAGCCTTCTAGCACACAAAGTCATTTGAAGAGTAGCAAATGATGATAGATAACAGATCTCTTGTCTTGTGGAGTAGGTCCTCCTGGTGAGGTAACGTGTGGTGATTGCCATTAGCAAGATAGAACAAGCAGGGGAACCAGTGTAGTCTGAGGCAAAAGAGAGTCACTAACAAGATTTGTGTGGAGTCTTGCAGGATCTTTGACAGCAGAGAAAGGGGAGGTAAAGCATACAGAAAGAACTCCCTGTATGGAAAGGATACGGTGACCACCTTAAGTCAGGGGACTTTATGCTCCTCAACAGACAACAGTAAGTTTCCTGTTGATAGTGGAGGCAAAAATAGTACTTGAGGAATACCCCACCGAGTCACCTAATAGCGGCAGCTAAATCATAGGCCTGAAAAGATAATCTGTACAGAAGATAAGACCTTGTGCCCTCCTCTTTGTTCAGATACCGCATCATGGTGGTGTTGTCTGTGAAAACTTTCAGAGGGCCAAGAAGAAACATGCTGTGAAAAGTGTTAATGTGGTCTGACTTCTGGTGAGGCGACCAGAGACCCGGAACTTTCTTAAGGCTGTAAGAAGCTCCCCATCCGAGGTCTGAGGCATTTGTGAACAACTCTTGAGAAAGAACCAGAGCTTGAAAGGGCAGACCTAGATTGAGAGCAGGCTGCTGAATCTACCACTGGAGTTCAACCTTGAGACAAGGAAGGAGTGGTGCACAATTCCAGAGGATGGCAGTGTTGAAGCCAAACTGACTTCAGGTACCACTGAAACTTCTTATATGAGGTGTGGCGAGAGGAATCATGGGGATGGTGGAAGCCACGAATCCTACAGCATGAAGAAATTCTCTGACTGAGATAGAGGATGGGAAAGAAGAGACTAGAAGAAAACTGTCAAGGTCAAGACCTTTGCATCTTGAAGGGAAGCCAGCATTGGAATGGCCTGTATTTTTCATCAAGAAACGTGATCTTAAGAGGGTGTGAGGACAGATTTTTTGAGGTTGATATTGAACCTCAAGCTCGGTAGGAGAGGAGTGATGAAATAGATGTCCTGTAAGAAGTTGCTGGGAGAAGGAGCCAGAATCAACAGGTCATCCAGATAGGGAAAGATCTGAATGCTTTTAAGCCTGCAAAAAGCAATCTCAGAAGTGAGGCATTTGGTGAATAACCTTTGGGCATTTGGAAGGGAGACCAAATGAGAGGGGAAAAAAACAGGGAAATGTAAATATTTCCTGAATAGAGGGTGAATGGGAATATGGAGATAGGCATCCTTCAGATCCAGACAGACCAAAAAAGCCTGAGGGAGCAATAGCAGAAACAGTGTTTGAAGAGAGAGCATTTGGAAAAAAAAGGCACATTGAGAAAGGTATTCTGAAAAAGAAAGAGAGCCAGAATAGGTCTCCAAATGGCCTCTTTTCAAAGAGCTAAGAACATCCTGGAATACAAACCCCTTTCCAGTTGGAAGGAGGGAACTGGCTGGATGGTTCCCTGGTCCAGGAGGGTGCAAGCTGCAAGCCAGAGGACACATAAATATGACATTCTGATGTAGAGGGTGCCAACTATGAGCCTGCTGAGGCAAGTGCTCTCTCCATAATCTGAAAGGCAGGCCTACCTGAAGAGGGATGAAAGCCCAGAACCAAGAAAGACAACTTCGGAACTGGGGTCACACCCCGCTCCAATGAGCCCACCTCCAGAGAAGGAGCCACAAGAGGACTCAGAGCTGTCAAAGACACTGGAACTATAGCTGGGGCTGTGGAAAAAATTGGTGCCATGGTAGGGATTCCAGAGCCAGCAGCCCAGTCATGGTCCCGTGGGTGGGTTGGATCTGACTGGGCCAAGGTCCACAGAGTGGGTTTCGGGACCACGGTGAGATCTACCATCAGTACCGAAGAAGTTGGCACTGGGATGGGCATCTGTGTTGAGGGCTCCAAATCCTGCAGAGAGGTCAGAGGAAGATAAGTTGGAGTCCATGAGAAAAAACTTCAGCTCCAGGTGGGAGAGAGGTCCTAGATGGAGTTGTAATACCTCTGGCTACCAACAGCTGGTCCACCGGTCTAACTACATCAAGCTCCAAAAGGCTCCTGGTGGAACGAATGGACATCCCGATGGAGATTCTGGATGGTCAAGAAATGGACTAAGCTGCTGACCAACAAAGGGGTCAATGGATGGGGAATATGGAGTCCTGGCTATGGTTTCGACCTTCAGCACTTTGGTCAAATGACCAGAAGGTTGTGTTGGGGGAAAGTGAATAGTTTAATGGGAGAAACTATTATTTGTGATGAGAGGGTCTGAGGTACTGTGGAAGGGGTCGGACCATAGTAAGTTTAGTTGGTTCCGTGAAGGTAGGTGGCACCACGGAAGGGGTCAAAGGCTCCAGTGCCGACACAGCTGTCAATACCGATTTCAATTGTTTTGACCTTGGTTCCATGAAAGCCCGGCCTTTAGATGATTTTGTTTCCTGAGAATGTGGAGTGGCTGGGACCAAATGGCTCCTGTTTTTTCTTTTTTCCCAGGAGGTTTTGACACCCCCAACTCAGACAAAGCCTCTGAAAAGGAGAGTTTTAATAGCCCTTTTAGGATCAACTTATTTTGACACTGTGCAATGGTCTGGGCACTAAAACCCTTACAGAGGCCACATGGAGGCTGAATTTCTAAGTGGGGAACCCACAAAAAATAAACGCAGGAAAGATGCCTATCAGAGTTGGGCATCTTCCTGCCACATCTGTCACACTGTTTGAATCTTTAATGACCACTGCTGGTATTCTTTCCCTTCCTCTTTCTTCTCTTTTACCCTTCTTGGTATTCCTCTCATTACTATTGTTGGTACACCCCCCCCCAAATCTTTCTTTATTCTTGTTCTGTTTAACTGCTGTTGTGCATGCGTGTGGTCATGTAAATGGTGGTTGATCACTGTTGTGTTTTCCCCTAGGAATGGCTGATAAAAAAGGAATACCAAGAAGGGTAAAAGAGAAGAAAGAGGAAGGGAAAGAATACTAGCAATGGTAATTAAAGATTACCTGAGTTAAGAGGGAAGGGTGGGGCCTATACCAACTATGGTAATGCAGAAATACCAAAAGGTAATATTAGGTGAAATCAGTACTCACTCTCTAATATAAAGATAAGGAGCAAAGCAACTAAGAAATATTAAAGAGGGGATCAAACATATCAAGAAATATTTAGAAAATATTTAGAAAATAAAGCACTTAGCTTGAGAGCACAGCCTGACACTTCTTGAAACTCTACGTGGCAAATAAGATCTGAAAGGAAGAGAAGCATTATGGGTAGCCTTAGCTAGAGCGTTTCTGGCTGATGCAAGCTTGTTATAAAGGCCAAGTCGGTTCCAAGGATGGAACCGAAACCCAACTGTCATGAATGAATGAAGACTGACATCAGAATGTAGATTGTGTAAAACAGAACTGGAAACAGTCACGCATCTTGTAGCTGGTTGCAATATAGTAATGGCAGGACGACTGTACACTGAAAGGCATAATAATGTGGCTAGATTGTTGCATTGGAGATTGTGCAAACATTATGGTACTGAAGTGGCTGAAAAACACTGGAAACATACCATAAAGCATCACAGAAAATGATGTTTACATCACATGGGATCACCCATTACCAACAGTCCAAAAAAGAAGTTATGTCTTACCATAACATTCCATCTGTATTGTTGATCCTCGTTCAGTCATTACGCATGGGTATCGGTTCCGATCTCGGAACTGAGCCGGCCATTTTCCAAGCTCGCATCAGCTTCAAACTCACGAGCTAAACTCTTACCCACAATCCCCCTCTCCCTGTTACCACAGATTGAGTTTGCAAGTCAAAGAAGGTAGAGGCTACCTCTGGTCAAATAACCTAAGAGAACCAGATGGTGAGATCCACTAGAAACCACAGGAGGGGGAAGAAGAGAGGGTCGTTATGACTGTATGAGGATCAATAATACAGATGGAACATTATGGTAAGACATAACTTCTTTATCTGATATTGTTAATCCTCGTTCATTCCTTACGCATGGGACAGAGTCCCCAACTACCTCTATTCCTTGGAGGCTCTCATGGAAGGACATTCCTGAGCACCATAGAACCGAAAGATGCTCTTCCCCTGGAGGCCAAATCCAATTTGTAATGATTGATCAAGATATGAGGCATAGCCCAAGTTGCAGCTGCACAGATGTCATGTAAAGAAGCTCTGGCATGGAAGGCAGCAGAAGTTGCCACCGACCTTGTTGAATGAGCTTTCATGGTAGTAGGCAACGAGATATTATGTTGTGTGTAAATAAAGGTCACACAGACCTTCAACCATCTAGCTAATGTGACCTTAGCAATGGCAGATCCTAATCTAGGTCCGGAAAAGGCCAAAAATAACTGGTCAGATTTACAAAAGGGTTTAGTCCTGTTTAAGTAAAAATGGATTTGCCTGTGGATATCTAGGGTATGTAGACAATACTCTCCTCTGTTTGAATGATTGGGAAAGAAAACTGGCAATTCATTGGCTTGATTAATGGACATTTCAGAGATCACTTTAAGCAGAAATGACGGATTAGTTCTCAGAGACACTCTTATCTCTATGAAAAATCAAGTATGGACTCTTGATACATAAAGCTTGAAGCTCAGAAATACGTCCGGCAGAAGTAATGGTGACCAAAAACAAGGTTTTCCATGACAAATACTTGAGGTCACAAAAATAGGCTGGTTCGAAAGGTGACATTGTCAGAGCTTGTAGAACTAATGATAAATCCCATGGTTGAATAGGTTCTCTAAAAGGTGGCTTCAGATGATTAACACCTTTTATGAAGGTCTTGCACAATTTATGGGACATAAGAGAGGAATCTTGGACACCCTCGTGAAAATTAGAAATTGCAGCCAAATGAACTCTAATGGTAGAGGCCAATAGACCCGATTGAAAAAGGTCGGCCAGGTAGTCTAGTATTATTGACACTGGTGCTGAAAAGGGGTCTACTTGTTTATCTTTCAGCCAACAGGTAAATCTTTTCCACTTGCTCAGATAAGTAATTCTAGTGGAAGACTTATGAGAAGCAATGAGAATATCACGTACTGGTAAAGAAAGATCATTCTGCCTGGCAATCAGTGGAATTGGAGTAGCCAAGCCGTGAGCTTTGGGCTGTTCAAGTTGGGATGAATCAGGTTCTGTGGATGTGAGATCAACTCTGGTGTTGGATGGAGAATCCATGGTCGATCTAGTAGGTGAGGCCAAAGGAAGGGGAACCAAATCTGTCGAGGCCAATATGGTGCTATGAGGATCACCTTGCTCTTCAACCGACGGGCTTTCTTCAGAAACTGGGGAATGAGGGGAAAGGGTGGAAATGCGTAAAGAAGACCTGAGGGCCAATCGTGGACTAGAGCATCCCTGGGTGACCATACTGAAGGGGGAATCAGGGTGAAGTAGCTGCTGCATTTGTAGTTGGTCAGGGATGCAAAGAGGTCACAGCAAGGATGGCTCCAGTGGTGGAAGATCTCCGCCGCTGTCAAGGGATTCAGGGACCACTCATGAGGTTGAAGAATGCACCTGCTGAGTCTGTCTGCTATCATGTTGGAACTCTCGGGAATGTGCATTGCTAGAAGAAAACGGTTGGTAGCCATCGCCCATTGCCATATCCTCATGGCCTCTCAACAAAGGGGTTTAAGATTTGGTTTCACCTTGCTTGTTGATGTACCAGACCACTGCCATGTTGTCTGATTGAATTGCAATTGTCCCAGACGGCAGCAGGGGATGGAATGCTTGCAATGCCAGAAGCACCGCCCTCAGCTCTAGAGCATTTATATGCATGTGGGTCTCCAGTTCAGACCAAGTGCCTTGTACTGTCTGTCCCTGACATAGCCCCCCACCCCATCAGGGAGGCGTCCGTGGTCACTGTGGCCTTGAGTTGCTAGGGGGAAAAAGGCAAGACCATTGTGAGAGATTGTTTGTCATCCACCAGTTTAAATCCTGTTTGCACATGTGGGTTACTCGAATCATGGCTGAAAGAGGATGCTGAAAAGGATACCATTGGGTGAGCAGTAGCCATTGCAGAAGCCTCATGTGAAACCTGGCCAGGGGAACAATGGTGATGGAGGCTGCCATGGAACCCAACAGCTGTAGAACCAAGTGAGCTGTGGATTTTTCCCTTGAAAGGATTGGAATTAGTTGTTGCTTTATACTTAGAATTCTGTGCTCTGGAATAGCAGCTTTGCAGTTTTTTTGTGTCCAAGATAACCTCTATGAATTCTGTCGACTGAGATGGGGTGACATTGGATTTTTGCCAGTTTATGGTTATGCCTAGCCTTTGAATAGCGAGGAGAGAGTATGACAGGGCTTTTTCCAGTAGATGTCTGGTGGGGGCGGAAGTGAGCCAGTCATCTAGGTATGGAAACACCTGGAATCCTTGAAGTCGCAAGTGAGCTGTGACAACTGCCATGCACTTTGTGAACACTCTGGGGGCTGTAGGGAGTCTGAAGGGCAGTATTCTGAACTGGTAGTAACTGGCTCCCGCAAGGAAGCGCAGAAATCTTCTTGATGGCCTGTCCACTTTTATGTGGTAGTTCACATCTTGAAGATCTATAGAGCACATCCAACTGTCTTTTTCCAAAAACGGGAGGATAGACTTTATTGTGACCATCTGGAATTTTTGTACTTTCACAAACTTGTTCAATACACTGAGATCCAAAATTGGTCTCCAGTCCCCGGTTTTCTTTGGCACCATAAATAGTCTTGAGTAGAATCCGGATCCTATCTGGTCTGGAGGGACTATTTGGATGACTCTCTTTCTTAGCAGCTTTTCTATCTCTAGTGCTGCTTCTTCCCTTTGACTGGGTGGAACATCTGGAAGATTTTTTGAAGGGGCAGGACAAAGATCGAAGGGGATATGATAACCTCTGGTTATAATCCTTTGTACCCAAGAATCGGTGGTGATGGTTAGCCGGGCAGAAGGGTACAGGGAGAAACGTCCCCCAACCACCTCCAGAGGAAAGGAGTTGGGCCGCTCTTCAGGAGCGCTGGTAGGATTGACCAGGGAAAGAATCCCTGGAACCCTGGTTGCGCAGACCCCCTCTGCCCTGAAAGGAGTGTCTTCCCTGTGGTCTCCCCCTCTGCCTCTGGGGAGAATTCAGTCTGTGTGTCATGGAAAGGACCCTGAGATTTCTGGAACCATATCTTCCCACTCTTTTGGTTTCAGGAGAAAGCACGTTGAGGGGAAGAATAACAGACACCTACAGCAGAAAGGGTCTTACCCTCCTGTTAACATCTGGCCAGTGTGCTTTTAACTTTGGGCCCAAACAACGAGGAGGCCTCAATGGGAGCATTAAAGGAAGACTTAAAGGGTTCCACGAAATTGTACAAGCGCATCCAGCTGTGTCATCTCAAGACCGCAGCTGAACCCGCTGCTCTAGCTGTTCCTTCTGATACGTGAGACATCAGTCGCATAGAGGAGTTAGATATAGATTCAATGGTGGCCAGCTGAGAGGCCACTTTGTCACGGACCTCATCAGGCACGGCACCAGCCAAGGTTTCAGAGAGCTCAGAAATCATATCCCTTTGAAGCCTGGTAAAATGTGCCATATAATTCAGGGACCTGATAGCAAAGGTTGCTGAATCAAAGGTGCACTTCCCTATCCTGTCCAGGGCCCTGGACTCTTTGTTAGGTGGATGGACAGTCTGGCTTTCTTCTTCTGACAGATCCTTTTTTATTGCAGCCACCATCACCAAAGCATCCATAGGAAGACCTTTGGACCAATGGGGATCCGAAGCAGGAGGGGACAAAATCTTATCTGGCCTCTGGGGAATAGCTTTGACGGCATCAGGAGCCTTACAAGCATGCTGCACGATGAGCTGGACAAGTTCATCGGCAGGTGGAGTAACCCAGGAGGTAGGGGGCCAGGCGCGAAAGGCCTGCAGGAACATAGATTCCTCAGAGGTCAGATTAGAGGACTGCCAGTCATCTCTCTGTTTCAGGATTTCAAGGATATCACCAAAGGATACCTCAGAGGATGACCAAGGGGATCCTTCCCCCTCATCGAAATCTGTGTCTTCGGTGAGGGACTCCTCTGTGGAGTCCATGTGCTTCCTCTTACACAGACTTTTCCGGTGGACCTCGTCAGTGGGAGAAGCTGGAGAAGACAGCGGAAAAGGGGATTCCTGAGGGAATATGTCCTGCGGCCCTTGCACCCGGTGTCCGCTAGGCGTGACTTGTGAAACCAGTGTACCAGAGGAGGGTGGAGGTATAGACAGTCCGGTATCACCAGCAGCAGCGAAAGCCTTCTCCATCAGTTGGAAGGCTGGTCCACCCGAAGAGGAGTGCATGTCTAGGACAGGGGTCACCCCTCCCCAAAGTGGCTCAGCTTGCCGACCCAGAGTTCCTGGATGGCTGTGGAGCAGCAAACTATGCGTGTCACAACTGACATTCTGGGTCATAGCAAAACTTTCCTGCCACAAAGGCAACTGCGGTTCCTTAGTGAGATCCATAAAGGGGACTGCAAAAGGGGAAGACTGCTATATCCATGGACTTCAAAGGCAATGAAGGAGGAGAATAAGAAGGGGTCTTTGGAGATGGGTGATCACCTCCCAAGGAAGGATAGTTCCTGAGGGGTGGAATACCTCTGGCCAAGAGTACCTGGTCCACAAGATGCAACACATCATGTTCAGAAAGGCTTCTAGTGGACCTCATGGAGACTGAGGGAGAAACAGGCCTGTCCACAGAAGAGACAGACTCGGTGCCCATCTCATCTGTCCACTCCGAAGACAATGGTGCCGAGATAGACTGGACTACTGTTGTCTGCACCAAAGAAGTCATCAGTGCTGAGGTCATGGTCTGCACCGACACAGGGAGCGGTGCCGAAGTGGTTGTCGGTGCCGAAGCTGGAACCGACAAAACTGGAGTCAACAATAAAGGCGTCAGTTCTGAGGAAGCTCTTGGAGCCGACACAGTCAAGGTCTGTGCCAACTGAACAGTCGGTGCCGATACAGTGGTAATAGTCTGAACCAAGGAGTCCCCCGGTGCCGATATATATAAGGTTGCAGGAGAAGACGGAGCCAAAATCACTATTGGAGCCAAAGGCCTCGGTGCCAAAGGTCTAGGCACCAAAAGCGCTGGGGCTGACTGAGTGAGCTCCGGAGCTGAAACTTTAGCCTTTTTAGGTTTTGGTTGGCGGGAGTTCCCAGCCGGGGATGAAGGCAAAGATTTAGCCTTAGTAGGAACATCCAAGATTTTCTTATGGGCTCTAGGAGGGGTTGAGGCCTCTGACCCAGAAATAGCTTCTGAAAGGAGAGATTTAAGAAGTCCCCTCAGTAACAGCTTGTTTTTCCTTTTCAACAAGGTACTATTAGAAAAGTTCTCACAAATAGTACAGGGTGGGTCAACAGACAAATGGGAAGCTCCCAAACAATAAACACACAAAGAGTGTGCATCAGAAGTAGGTAATTTGTGTCCACAATCAGAACACCGCTTAAACCCCGGACTACCTTTTTTATCTGCCATGACAGCAAATTAATTAATAGAAAAGATACCAGCAATGGTACAAGAGAGTACCTGAAGGTATGAGAGAAAAAGGAAAAGGATTACCAACTATGGTAAAGAGAGAATACCTCGCGGTAAAAGTGGTAAAGAAAGAAGCAGAAAAACCTAAAGACATTATGTACGCTAGATGCAATAGGGTAAGAGACAATAAAATATGAACTTTTCTGACAGAAAAGTAATCTGTAAAACTATTAAACAACAAATGACTGTACTTAGCTCAAGAGAAATAGCTTGACATGACCGAATGGCAATGCGGCAAACGAAATCTGAGATAACAGGGAGAGGGGGATTGTGGGTAAGAGTTTAGCTTGAGAGTTTGAAGCTGACACGAGCTTGGAAAATGGCCAGCTCAGTTCCGAGGTTGGAACTGATACCCATGCATAAGGAATGAACGAGGATTAACAATATCAGATCAATAGATGCAAGAAAACTAGATATAGTAGTCCATGAAAAGAAGACAAAAGTAGCATTGATTATTGAAATTGCTGCACCCAGCGACTACAGTGTCTCATGCCAGGGAGGCAAAAAGTCATAAAATACCATGATTTGCAGGCAGAAATGAGGGCAATGTGGGAGAAAGATACACAAATAGTTCCAGTATTAGTAGGAGCAATGGGTGTCATAAAAAGAGTTTACAATCGTACTTAAATATGTTGCCAATACATGTAATTCCATATGCACTGCAGAAGGAGTCATTGCTGGGAACATTGCGGGTGCTGCGAAGAGCACTTTTGGCTAATGTCAAAGACTGAAACAATACTAATTTCATGAACTTTTATTGTACTTTGACTTAAGAATGGTGTCCATTCCTGCCAGGGTATTAGAAACCCAAAAGACTTGGAAAAATTAAAAAGAGAGAGTAGGTAAGATTTTGTGCCTCCCTTGCTTGGGGGGAAAAATAAAACCAAAAAAGGTTTATCTTTGGTTTTACACTTTTTGGGGGGGAGAGAAAAACTTTGGGGGGAAAACATGAAAGCCCTCAACCCCAAAACTAAAATTTGAAAGTTGTTGGTTGGGGTTCGGTTTGGGGAGGCCAGGGGGAACAAACTTTTGGTCCACCCTTAACCCTTTTTTAACCCCCAAATTTAGGAATTTTGAAAAGGGTTTTTGAGAAAAAGTTTCAGGAATTAAAGGGGGAGGCCCGGGAGAAAAATCCCCAAACCCCCTTTGAATCCCCTTCCCAAACCCCCCTTTAGAACCCAAGGAAAGGGAGGAACACTTTAAATTTTCCCGAAAATTTGGGTAAATTCTGAAAAAAACCCCCCAATTGAAAATGTCCCAGCTACTAAAATTTCAGAGGGGGACGGAAGACCAAACCCCCCCAGGGTTTTTTTTTCTTCAGGTTTTCCCCCCAGACCCCTTCCCGGGGACCCCCTTAAGAAATCTGGGAAGGAGGAAGGGCCCCCCCACTAGAAAAATCCCCGGGGGATACAAAATTTCCCGGAAGGGAAAACCCCATGGTCCAATTTGAAATGGGCTTTTGGGGACAAGGAAACTTAAAAAAAGGGGTTACTGGGCCCACCAACCCTTCCTTCTTAAAGGGAATTTTCTTCTTGACCCTTTCCTTTTCCCGAAATTTTTTACTTTCCCCTTGGGGACCCCGTCAAAAAAGTTTTCAAATCATAGGGCAGTGTCTTTAAAAGGCCCCGAAAATTTTTATTGACCCAAAACCCCCCCAACCGACAAAATTACCCCAAAAAACAACCCCACGGTCCAAGGGGTTTTAAAAGGTCATGGTGGTGGCGGGACAAAAAACCCTTTTAAAAAATCCTTCCCTTCCCTTACCGCCGGGTCTTTTGGAAAATTGGCCCGGTTAAAAGGAAAAACCTTTTTGCTTTAATTTTTACCCCCTTTTTCCATAAAAAATCAGAATTTTTTGAATTTTCAAAACCCGGTTTTCAAAAGGGCCACATGGGGCTTCCAAAGGGGGGCTATAGGAAAAGTGTCCTTTCAGAAAAGGTTGGGGTTTCCCACTTCCCCCCCCAAAAGGGGGCCAATTTTCCAAGATTCATGCCAAAAGGGGCACTAAGGGCCCAAAGGGGCCCAGACTTGCAAGGGGTTTTCAGGAGACAAAATTCCGGTGGGGGTTGTTACCCTTCCCTTTTTTAAAAATTTTTGGGGTTTCTTTTTTGTTTTGGTCAAATTAAACCCCATTTCCCTGGAAAAGGTGGAAAAACTCCCTTTTTGGGTGGGGAGTATTTTTTCCACTCCCTTTTTCCACCAAGGCCCCGGGGTTTAAAATGTTTGGCAGGGTACCCCGGGCCCCCTTTTAGGGCACAAGGAGGTTTTCCTTTTAGGGGGGAAGGGGAAAACCCCCCAAAGATCCTGTTCCCCCTTTCAAAAGGCTACAGGGCTCCCAAAAGTTTCCCCCCAAAAAAAAAGAGGAATCCAAAAATTTTACCCTTTAAAAATTTTTTTAAAATGAAAAAACACGGACCCGGGGGCCCCCCAAATTCCCAAGGAAACCCCCAAATATCTTGAAAAAGTTTCCCCGGCAAAAAAATTGGTGGCAGGCCCGTCACCCTTCCCTTTTTTTTTTGGGGAAATAATGTTAAAGGCTCTATAGGTTTTTCCCGGGTCTTTAAACCCCCCATTTTTTCCAAAAGGCAAACCCAGAAAAACCCCCATTTAGGTGGGGGGGCCCGAAAAATTTTGCCCTGCCCGGTTACCACAGCCCCCGGGGGATGGGGTGGGGGCATTTTCAGGAAAAGGAATTTCCGGTTTTTTCCCCTTTTTGACCCAAATTTTTTTTAACCCCCCCAAAATAAAATCTTTTTGTTCACACCAAAACTCCCTTAAGGGGAATTTTACCAAAAGCCTTTGGTTTCAAAAACAAAGGGGGGAAAGTCAAAATTGGAACCCTTAAAGTTGGAATTTTCCCAAAGTTTTAAACAACACAATTTCCCGGGGTTCCAAATTTTCCAATTTCAAAGGCAAGGCACCCTCCCAATTTTCTCTCTCCCATAGTCCCAAAATTTTTACAAGTCCCCTTTCTAGGGTTCCCGTTTGGGAGCCCCTTTACCCTAATTCCCCCCGGGAGTTTCCCAAGAAGCTCTTCAATTTGGGGCCTCCAGGGCTGTTTTTTTCCCCTTTTTTCCCCCAAAACCCCATTTTTAAAAACCAATTTTAAAACAAAAAACCTATTTTATTTTGGCCCGGAAAAATTTGGGTTTCCCCTTTTTTGGGCCCAAGGCCCCCTTGTGGGCCCGGATCCAATCCGGATGGGGTTTGGGGGGTTTTCCCCCGGGAAAACAAATCCAAGGCCCTTGGTTCCCCTTTGAGGCCAAAAAAATTTGCTTCCCCAGAAAAAAGGGGGGGTTTTAGGTTTCCCATTAACTGCCCCCAAGGGGCTTTTTCCAAAGGAAAAAGGGTTTTTTTCCCCGGTCTCAAAAAAGGGGGGAACCTTTTACCCCCTTAATTAAAGTGAGAATATTTTCAAATGGGAGCCTCCAAGCTTTCTGAAGCCCCAATGCACAAAATTTCCTTTGGGAAATTTTTCCCTTTATTTCCCCCTCAAAACCCCGAAGGGGGGATTAAATTTCCCACCCTTTTAAAACCCATTGAACCGGAAAAGGGTTTTTCTTCAAAATTTAAATCAACCCCTTTGAGCCAGGGACCCCATTTAATAAAAAATTTTTTTAGAAAACTTTACCCTTTAAACCCCTCAGGGGAATTCAAAAATTGCCCTTTTGATTTCCCCAACTGTTTTTCCCCTCCCTTTTTCCCCCAATCCCCTTTCTGGAAAAATTGGGTTAAAACCCAAATAAACCTCCCTTGACCTTTTTTTCCCCCGTTCCAAAAGGCTTGGGTTTCCCCCTTTTTGGCCCAACCAATTACCCTTTGGGTTTGGAACCAAACTTTAAAGGGGCCGCTGTTTCATCCCAGGGGTTGGTTTTCCAAAACCCCTTTTAAAAGGGTTAAAATTTACCGTTTTTTTATCCAAATTTTGAATTGCCAGGGAAAATAACTTTTTCCCCAGTCAAAAATTTTCTTCTAGCCTTTTTTCCCAATTTAGACTTTTACCCGGAAAATTTTATCCCTTTAAATAACAAATTTTTAAAATTTGGGCTCCAAAGGGAAGGGGGATCCTTTTTCCCCTTAAAAAGGGGTTAGGGAAAACCTTTCAATTTTCCCCCCAGGTAAAAAGGAGGGGCCTTCCCGCTTCTAATGTGAGCCACTTTGGGCTTTTTTTTCCCAAATTTTCCCTTGGTTTTTGATTTTTTTCCTTGATATCCCACCCCCCCCCTTCCCAAAACCTTTTTGGGGGAAAAAAAACCACCCCTTTTGAACCCCTTGAACCTTATTTATTTTCTTGGGGAAACTTGACCAAGGGAAACCCTTTGGGGGCCAGCCAGACTGGTGGAAAACTTTTTTTAAAGCTTTATTCCCGGGAAAAAAACCCAAGCCAAAAAGAATAAAACGAAAACAAGGTTTTGGTAAAAAACCCCTTTTTTTTTTTTTTCCCCCAAAAGGACTTTGTAAACCCCTTTTGCCCAAATTTGGGGGGCCAAAAATTAACCTTTTTTTTTTGGTTTTTCCCCCTTTCCCAAACCCGTTCCAAACAAAAGGGGGATTGGGGTTTTTTTGGGAGGGGGCTTAGTTTTTTTTAGTTAAATCTTCAAAATCCCCGGTTTCCTTCCTTTTCACTCCACTAAACCAAGCCCGGGTTTAAAGGTTTACCTTGTTTAAAATGGTTTTTTAGAAAATTTCTCTTTTGGGGGGTTTTCCAAATAGTTTTTTCCCTTTCAGAAAAAACAAGGGTCCCCCCCCCACCAGATCCCGTTTTAAACCCGTGCCCTTTTTTTTCCGGGTTGGGGATGCTTTTTAGCCCTTCTTCCTACCCCCCCAAACCTTTAAAATTACTAATTCCCCAAAATTTTGGCTCCCGGGGAAAAACACATTTTTCTCTTAAAGGTTGGGTAGGAATAAATTCCTTCCTGGTTCCTCCCAAAATGGGGGCAAGGGGCCCCTTTCCCACTTCTTAGTTTAATTTACAAAATAGGGAAAAGGGTTTGTTCCCCTTTCCCAAACCTTTTTTTGGAAAATTTTCATTTTACTTGGGAACCCAAAAACCCCCCAAACCCTTTTTAAAGCCCGGTGGAAAAACTGTCCCGGTTCTGGGAAAAGGGCGTTTTTCAGGGGGCCCCTTTCCGCTTTTTATTTTCCACGGGGTTTTTCTGGGGAAAGGGCCCCCTTTTTGGGTTTTTTTTGCCCCGAATTTCCCCGGTTTCTGGGGCAAAAAAATTTTTAAACACCCGAATTTTTGGTTCCAAAGGAAAAAAACCCTTTTTTTGGGAATTAAATTTTCCAAACAGTTGGGAAAAGGTTTTGGTTAAGGGCCTAACTTTTTTTTTGTTTTTTCCCCTGTTAAGGGTTTTGAAACCCCCGGCCCTTATGGCCATTATCTTTTTTTTGGGGCCCAATTTCCTTTTCAAACCCTTTTTTTTTTTACCCTTTAAAATTCCCCTTGAAATTGCAGGAAATCCGGTTCTTTCCCCTTTTTTCAGTTCTTTTTAGAGGTTTTCATTCCTTTGGGGCAAACTTCCCCCCCCTTAACCTTTTTTGGGATTTAAAAAAAACCTAAAGACAATTTTTTTTTAAAGTTTTTTTTTTTACCCCAGGCCCCTTTTTTTTTTGGGGGGTTTTTTCTCAAACCCAGGAATAAATTTTTTGGGGGGTTTTTGGGGGGGGTTTTTTTTAAGCCCAAAACCCATTTCTTTTTCCCGGGGATTTTTTTCTTTAAAGGGGGGCCAATTTTTCTTTTTGTTTTTTTCCCCTTTTTGGCCCCCCCAATTTTTTTTTAGGTTTTTTGCTTTATTTAGGAAAAAAAATTTTATTTTCCAACCCAAGGGGGCTTGGGGGTGGGCCTTTCCTTTCTTTTTGGGGGGCCTTTTTCCTTTTTTCCCAAAAAAAGGGTTGGACAACCCCCCCCGTTCCAATCTTTTGAAGCTTGGGGACCTTGGCTCTTTTTTTAGGTTTTTTTTTCCCCAAATTTTTTAAAAACTTTACTAAGGGATTTTTTTTTTAACATTTTTTTGGAAAAATTTTTGGGTTTTTTTAAAGACAAGGAGCCCCGGTTTTTTGAAAAAAAGGGAAAAAAACCCTTTTATGTTTTTTGGGGGTTTTTTGAGGGCTTTCCTCAGCCTTCCCCCTCCCATTCTGGTTCTTGGACTTTTATACTGACCCTATAGAAAAAAAGTGCAACAGTGATACAGGACATAGTACAGTTGTGTAAAATCTTAACATAACAGTAGATGTCCTTCTCTTCACTGTTGCAGTACTCACTCACTCCTTCCAACCCCCTCTTGTTTGTCTTGCTCTTTGTTTTGGATTTCCTTCTGGTTGAGGGTCTCCCCTTTCTCTTCTGCATTTTCTCATTCTGGATGTGCATGGATTCTTTTTTCCTATGGATCCTGTTTTCTGCTGGGGCAATTCTGTTCTAGGTAACTGCGTCCATACCTCACTTTATGCTTTACATTCTGTGCAGGGAGCATATCTGTGATATACAGTGCATGGAAGATCATAAAACTTTTTTATACTGGCCAAATGTCAGGCTGCGCTGGACGGACATTCTTCTCTTCACTGTTGCAGTCATTTCCATAGAAGCATGTCCCACCCAGGGCAGCCCGATGCTTTGCCAGTATGGAAAAGCTTAAAAAATGAAATGTTATATGTATGTCACATTTATGCTGCTGCACAGAACATAGGTCATAAAAGGGCTAAGTATTTGTAACCACACAGAACTGAATTGACCAAGAAGGGAACACTCTCCATAGGACGAAGTCCATGCACATCCAGAAGGAAAAAATACAGAACAAACAAGAGGCAGTTGGAAGGGGGGAGTGAATACTGCAATAGTGAAAAGAAGGATATCGACTGTTACGGTAAGATTTTACATAATTGTACTATGTTCTTCTATACTAGTGTTGCAGTATTCCACATAGAAGGAAGAGTAATAAAGCTCACAAAACAGAATGGGAGGTGGACATCTGCAAAAAGCCCTCCATAAACCTGCCTAAAATGGTCTCAGCAAAACCTGGTCTGGCCCTAGAAACCATATCCAAGTTATGCTTAGTACTGTGGGCTGTGCAGTGGCATAATAGTTAGCGTTGTTGCCTCACAGCAAGATTTTCTTTAGTTCGACTGTCAGATGGGACGCCTACTGTGTGGAGGCTGCATGTCCTCCCTACGTTCATGTGGGCTTCCTCCTATGCTCCAGTTTCCTCTCACATTACAACAATAAATGCACTTGAGCATTTCTCCCCGGCCCTGCTGAAAATAGGTCCCATTCACATTTGTCGAAGTTTCATGTTCTAACGCTATGTGGTCGAATCCAATATGTTCGGTTAAAACTTCAAATATTTCACTGAGATTCCATATAAGGGAAGCTCTTCCTGCAATGTAGCAATCTGCAGTTGGCATACGGCAGTGCGTGGGGCAGGGGCTTGTCTCTGCTTACAACTTTCAGGGGTAAGTTTTTTGTGTTTTTAATACATTGATCTTTAAAGTTCAACATATGGTATCGTCTATATGGTGTCTGAACTTTAAAAGTTCAACAACGTATTGAGTAGACCCCCTGAAAATAGACAATTCTATTTCCACTTTCCTGGTTAACAAATGTTAATTAAAAAATAAATAAATAAGATCAAAGTAGCAGCTTCAAGGATGGAATTGGTGTACAACCCCTTGATGAAGGCACCAGAATAGAAAGCCTTATTGGAATGAGCTCTGACAGAAGAAAGCAGAGATTTGCAATGAAAAGGCAATGGCCTTAGACATCCAGGAGGAGAGTCTTAACAGCCAAATTTGAAGACCTGGAATGAAAAGAAACAGAAAGCTGATTAGACTTGCTAATAGTCTTAGGACGACCTGATACCACTTGACCCATCTGCACAAATCCATAAGGTGCAGAGCCTCACCAGCAGGTCTGAGGAGAAGAGGAAAAAAAAGGGTGTTGTGCCAGCTGATTAACGATGTTTTAGACAAACTGACTAGACATACCATTGAAGCTTCTGCATATGCAGTCAGCAAAGGGAATCTTTGGAATAGAAGAGGCCAAAATCCCAGGGCCTGAAGAAAATCTGTGACTGTCATTGTAGTCAGAGGAAGGACAGACTGAAAGAAGTCTGTCAATGACAATACCAGGCCAGCATTGGCACTGTTTCAATCCTGCATCCCAGATACACATGACCCTGAGAAGGAGTCAGGATGGACTTTTGCAAGTTGATAGTAAACCCCAGACATTGAAAAAGAGAGTTGGTTAACTGCACATCATGTAACAATCGACTGAGAAGACAACTGAACCAACAGGTTGATCTAGATATGAAAAAAATCTGAATGCCTTGGAGCCTGCATAAGGCAGTCACAGGAGCTAGGCATTTTCTGGAAATCCTTAGGGCAGTAGAGTGGCCAAAGGGCAAAGCAGAAAACTGAAAATGAGAGGAAGAGACAGAGAAATCTAAAAACTTCCTTAAAAGAGGGTGAATTAGGATATGAAGGTGAGCATCTTTCAGATTCAAGGCCATAGAAAAGCCTGCAGTAATAAAAGAGAAAACAGAGTTTGAAGAGTAAGCATCCAAAAAGAAGGGATATCTCGGGAAAGGTATTGAGCCATGAGAGATCTAAATTATATCTCTAAGTGACCTCATTTGGAGGAACCAGGAACATCCTGGAATAAAAAAAAAATCTTCCCCTTGTGAAGGGTGGAGCAGGTTGAATGATTTCTTTGCTAAACAGGGCCCCTAGAACCACTGAGAAATGAGGAAGTTGAGGATCTGTGGAAAAAGGAGGGTAACATTTCCATACCATGAAGTAACCCTGATTTGTGACAGAAAGAACACAAGAGTCTGAAGTGCTGAGACACCAATTTGGAAGACAAAGGGAGAGCCAAAGGGACAAAGGAATATGACCTACAAGAAGTGGGGGGGGTTGTCAAAGAGAAGCAGGCTTATCAGATAAAGGAGGCTTCTGGACAGCAGAAATCTGAGAGGCCTTAACAGATGGTTCCTGCCTCTCACCCTTCCTGCCCCTAGAGGCCTGGCAGTGTTGCCTACAAAAATAATTCCTCTGGAACTTATAGGGTGGCTTTAGGGCCATTAAGACAGAAATCAAACCTTGAGTAAACTCTTTCCATTCCCTTTGATTATCCTTAGGTCGACCAAATCATGCTTCAGTTATTTATCTTGGCTTTGTATCAGTGTAGTACCTCGCAGGATGTGCATTTAGCAAGTCCCACCTAAACAATGCCTACCATGCAGCAATTTGTGAAGTTGTGGTTAAGAAAATTAATATTCATATAGCCAGCGGTATGAATATTAATAAGATTCTCAAACTATACTCGAAGCAGAAGGATCACTACTTACACCGCTGCTCCCTTATGGACTTCCATCATTGTTGGGCTCTGCCTGACCTACCTTACCTGGACAAGAGCTCTTAAGGCCCTGTCACCATCTACCCAATACTCCCTTATGGACTTCCACCATGGGGGGCTCAGCCTGACCCACCTCACCGGGCAGAAGCTCTCCAGGCCCTGCCACCATCTGCCATATGCTCCCTTATGCATTTCTGTCATGGGGGCTCTGCTTGACCCCCTTCTTCTGGGTGGGAGCTCACCAGGCTCTGCCACCATCTGCTTGATGCTTCCTTATGTACTTCTGTTGTGGGGGGCTCTGCCTGACCCCCTCACATGGGCAGGAGCTCTCAAGACCCCCCCGTCATCTGCCCTCTGCTTCCATCCAGGCCATCCTTTCAACCCAACTGAGAGACCTACTTCCCTGGCTGTGGTCCCCACCTTGCCTCAGGGGATCCCGTAACCTCCATATGTCCTGGAGGCTGTTTAATCGGGCTGGATCACACGTGCCCTGGAGCCTGTCATGGGAGTTTCCCTCCAATCCCGTCCAGCCTTGCAGAACTGCCCTCTGCTGCCCTGGGGCAGATCCACTGTCATCAGGGCTTCCCCCCTCTCTTTTCCAGTCCAGAGCCTCACGGCCAAAGTCTCCTGCAAGTCTCCTGCAGGCTGTTTGGGCCAGATCCCCATGCCCTGGAGCCTCTCATGGGAGCTTCCCTCCAATCCTGGCCAGCCTTCTGAAACTACCCTCTTCTGCCCTGGGACAGATCCACTGTCATCAAGGCTTCCCTACTCCTCTTTTCCCAATCCAGAGCCTCACTACCTTTGTCTCCCGCAGGCTGCCTAAATGTGCCAGATCGCATATGCCCTGGATCTTTTCAGGGAGCTTCCCTACGATCCCTACTTGAATTGTGGAACTCTCCTTGGCTGCCTTGGGGCAGATCTTCTCTCATCAGGACTTCCATATCCCCCTCCTTTCTGATCCAAAGCATCAAGGAGGACTTTTTAATTTTTCAGGACCACCCTCAGGTATGGAGCGAGGTTGGACACCCTCCACCCAAGAAGGAGACCTCCCAACCCATCCAATTTTCACCACTTCCTCCTTTCCAGAATTTTGTCCCAGAGGGGGTACAGTCTGGACTCTAACCAGAGTGGAAATCTTCCTGGCCCGGCCAATTTCCATTGCTTTCTCCCTGTCCCAGAGTGGGCACAGTCCGGACCCTTTCACCTGGGCTGAAGCCCTCCCAGCACAGCTAATTTTCACCAATATCTCCCTTCTGGACTTCTGTCCCAGACAGGGCACAGTTTGGATCCTCTCACCATTGCAGGAGCCCACCTGGCCACTTTCCACACTTGTATCTGGCCAAGAAAGCACCTTTCCTGGCTTACACATCTCCTACAGGAGGCTGTCTGATCAAAGCCCCTCAGGGGAACTTCCCTCTGATCCTTGCAGCCTTGTGGAACTCTGCTGGGCTGCAACACTTCAAAAACTCTCTCATCTGGACTTCCTGTGATGCAGGTTAATCAGCATACCTGTCAATTATTTATGTAGTCCATGCCGGATAACTGTCAGTCATGGCGGCCACACCCACTTCTTTGCAGAACAAGATGAGTGGTACTACACTGGTACAAAGCCTTTATGTTTTCTTTTGCAGGATATCAGCCCTAACACATAACTAGAATTTCCAACCCTTCGTGAGATTTGATAAGAGAAACCAGAACTTTCTCCTTGAGCAATATTTGTGGATTCCATCTAGGACCCTCAAACCTTATCAACCACAGTTGCCCCTCAAACTCCAGAGCAGACACCTGCAAAGCATCAGATGAGATGTGAAAAGACTGATCCATTCCGGCCTCTGGTGGGGTCATGGCAGAGAAACCTGATGTAGATGTTGATCAACTCACAGAGCTATTACCTGCTACTACAGGTACATCCATTGCAAGCTGGACAGCTGAAGAATTAATTCAAGACTTCTTGGTCATCTTTTTACTTAGCAGGAGTATCTTGAGTTTAAAGGATTCTGCCATAGGACCCTGGGCTACATGTTTAAGCCATTGGATCTCAAGATAAACTACCAGGGAAGGCAAACAGCTTCTGAGTGTCTTAGGCACCAATGCCTTTACAGATACTACAAGAGGTATGGTCACGGGAAGCAGCCCAACAAAAAAAGACAATGTTTGTGACAATCCTTATGGGGAATACTCCTCCCACACTGACATTTTCCCTTATTGAACAGTATAAGTTTTAGTTAGCAAAATAAAATACAAAACCAAGAAAAGTAACAAGAAAAAAAAAACAACAGGGCAGTTATCTGGTGTTGCTAAGTATTCAGTGCAGCAATAAGGTGTTCAGACTAACTGGCAAAAGTGGCATTCGAACTAGTAGCAAAGATGTTCTGGTGGTTATTTGTCCCCTTTTATACCCCTACCTTCTGCAGATACTTACATAAATGTGACATGCATCCAAGATGTTTTATGTTTTTTGCATTCGGCTGGAAGTTAGGGCACCATACAGGTTCAGGCATCCATTTGTAATAGAATATACTGCAACAGTATTAAGAAGAAATGTAGCACAGGTAAGATTGCTTGTACTAACTCTCCCGGAGTTCAATAAAATATGTAAGGGTAATGCTTATTCTTACGTACGGTGAATCTAGATGTCCAATGCAGCAAATGCGCCTTGCATAATAATCATAGAAGAATGAGCTGCTGTAGAAACACCTACGGACACAATCCATGGAATATGGGAGTGCAGAGGCCCGAGTCATATCCAGTGCTTGCAGTTAACATATAAGAGAATTTAATATAGCTTTGAAAAACAAAACAGCAGGAAACCATAAGGAAGTGTGATCCACGTTGGCTAATTACGCAGTACCCTCTCAACTGTACGAATCTTTGCAGAATGTCCAGATGTTTGGAGAGCACTAAAAAATTAAATAACAAAGTAATGACAGACATTTGAGTTGTAGACCATCATACCCTTTATAAATTCATGCAAATTACAAACTTATTCTTCCCCATCGGCTTGCTGACTTTAAAGGCAGCTCATGTAATAACTGTCCCTATTTGTACCGCGTATTACTTTGAAAGATAAAATAAAATATATATATATATATCAACACTCCATCTGACAAGTTTAAGTGCCAGCTGAGTGGAGTGTGCGTTGTTGCAGCTGTGCTCCAGCAACCCAAATATCTAGAAAAGAACTAAATCAGAAATATATAAAGTAAAACCTTGAAACCAAAATGAGTGGCAGTAAGTTAGAGCTTTCCACTTTGCGTACGAGGCATTCGTAGTTTCTAGCTATCAGTGAGTTTGTTCACTTTTACATATGAAAGCTGTTTGTAAAGTCCGTATGTTTTAATGGTAGGGTAGTAAAATATTAACATGAGTCCAGGGTAGTGTGGCCTGGTCCAAAAGGGTAGGTGTCAGTCCACAAAGAGATGTAAGAAACCAGCTTATGAACACAGAAGATATCTCATGTGCAGTCACTGAGTATGTATTGCAACACCTTCTTAGAATATCAGGTAGATAAACATAAAATTACTAACATGTCAGTAATTATGAATCAATCCCCTTAAAGGCTGATAGTCTATGAAATAAAATTTGAGCAATGCTAAACGTGCACAGCTATCTTACCTCTCAGGTGTAAGTGTTATAGAAATGTAAATTCTAAAGCAATGGTGGCCCAGGTACATCTCAAAGAAATACACAATTGTGGTAAGGAAGGTGACCTGTGCAGAGTTTACCAGAAGCTCCCAGCCATTCTGTGTGCCGCAAATTGGGTGAGCCTGATGGGTTATGGGCTGTAATTCCTGCCCTATGAGGGTTTAAATGGGGCTGATTTTCCCTTATACATAGAAAGTCATTGGCCGTTTGAATATGCTGAGCTAAACTAAGCGACCACACAAATATTACTTACCCAGGTTGTGGCAGTGTTTAAGGGTCATGTTGAGTACTGTTTCTAATGGGCAAATAAGCTAAATATATATCAATAAAAGTGTCAGTACCTTTCAATAAAACTGAAAACCCCAGACTGTTGTGTTTACTTTGCTTTTGGTGGTATGCATCTAAATGTGTGCAGGTTCTGCACATCAAACCCAAAAATTAAATAATTGAGGCTCATCTGACAAAGATTGTGGAGTGGTATAAAAGGAGATTAACTATATGAAATGTTCCATGCACCAAGATTTGATCCCTGAATAGTAATGTTGTGTTAACCATTGTTTCCCAGACTGTAATATGTCAAAGTACTTTGTATAAGAACTATCTGCAGTGCATGAATGTCAGAATTACAAGCTCAGATGTACAACCAACAGAGTATTAGGCAGAAAACAGTCAAACAAGACACAGGAGTTCCTCAATAGCTCAGTGTGATGAAGCACAAACATGTACTCTTTTGCACAAACAGACATGGTTCCAATCCCAGGAGTGGTAGTAAGCTGCATGCATAATTTCACCCAGGAATACATGAATATGGGTAGAAACAGTCAGGTAGTGTTAACAGACGTTTCCTCCATGGGTCTGCCAGGTAAAAAAAGGTACGTATTAGCTGTAAGACGTCTGCACTTACACACTGTGTACAACACCCACTGTCCAACTCCAAGGCTGCAGATGACAGCAAAATAAGTACATACTCCAGGATAATCTCCTCCAAAAAATGTCCCCCAAGTGTCACGCTGTCATGGCCAGTGGTCATTTCTGCCAACACCCAGGGTGACCGAAAGAAATCAAGGCAGAGTATGGCAGTAGCACAGACGCACACAGTATGAGTGCACATATGTAACCTTGATTATGTGAATATGGTTAGAAACAGTCAGGTAGTGTTAACAGACATTACCTCCATAGGTCTGCCAGGTAAGAAAAGGTATATATTTGCTGTAAGAAGGCTGTACTTATACACTTTATATAACACCCACTAACCCAACTCCATGGCCATAGTTAGATGTAAAGTGAGGTCATACCTACAGAGTAATGAGTAGAGTAATTATCATTACAGTTGTGAGCAATTAAATACTATGCAGTTGTTAACTGATCTCTCTCTCTCTCTCCCCATCCTGTCTGCACCAATAATCTATACACATAAATCAATGGGTATGTTTTTCGCCAAACCTACTGTTGGGACATGTTCCCTATTGTTCTACAAATATTTAAACATTTGATTATTAATTTTTTTTTTCCTTTTTTGGGTGTTGTTATAATATTTATTTTATTTATTTATTTATTTTACATTTGGTAACGGGGGTGGTCCGACTGGATACATGTCCTTTTTTAGCGGCGGCCCGGGGTGAACAGCTCCAACAGAGTTACATTGATAATTAGGTACAGTAAATGAGCTGAAAGAACTTAACAAAAAAATAGGCTATTTACATACAAGTACAAGACTGCCATTACTATTTCTGAGATTACTACAAATGTAACATTAATAACATATTAGCAAGGACAGTAGGCAGTATAATGACATAGAGTTAGACAGGATACATATTTCTTTATCACAGTATACAAAATACTTATCATCTTAGCTAGTTGTTTATGTTTTAGTTAAACAGAGCTAGTCTGGGTTTGAGCAAGGACATAGCCAGTGTGACTTGAAGTGGAGTTTTAGACTATTTTTGAATTGACTTAGAGAACTTGCAAGCGTGATGTTATTTGGGAGAGAGTTCCATATTTTACCAGTGGTGTTGGCAAATGGCACCACCTAGGTTGAGAGATTTAGTTGTTTGGACAAGGAGTCTGTTTGCTGAGCGAAGGCAGCTTAGATTGGAGTAGGGAGTCATTAAGTTTTTTTGTGCTGGGGTATTCTCAGGTTGTTTAAGGATTTTGTAGGCCCCTTTGGGGTGGGACTGGTGAAGAAGGTGTGGGGAAATTTTATCCATCCAAGCTTTTTCAGGTTAGTACAGTGGTGTGTTCTGTAGGGTAGGCCTGTAACGAACCTGGCAATGTGATTATAGCAGGATGAGAGCTTGGCCAGATCAGATTTTTTAAGGTGAGTGAGGACAGGGAGGCATATAGTAGGGTAAAAGAAGGTGTGAGCGGGCTGTGGCTGCCCTGGCATTCGGGGGAAAGGGAAAGGGTTTAATTCTATATAGGGTCCCCGTTTCTTGTTGACTGACTTAATGGCTTGGTTGATATGTATATCAAATCTGAGTTTATTGTCAATGTTTACTCCTAATAGCTTTGTATAGGTGTCTGGGGGGGCGATGGTCCCATTATTGGATTTTATAGTGAAGTTTTCAGTCAGATCTATTGGTTGGGTAGAAAGAAGTAACTTGGTTTTGTTTGGATTTAAGATCAGGAGATGGTTGGCAAGCCAGTTTTCAACTTTGGTGAAGCTATGTTGGGTGGTAGTTAGTAGATTTGCAAGAGAGGCATTGGAACATATTATAGTGGGCATCTGCATATTGAATGCAGGTGGCTTCAAAGACTGTTTGGATGTCGTTTATGAAGACTGAAAGAGGAGAGGTCCTAATATGGAACCTTGAGGAACTCCTATGATATTTTAGTAAGGGGAGCTTGTTTTGCCACATTACCTTTTTTCCCAGTGAGGTAAGCTTGAAACCAGTCAAGGGCTGGAGTATCTAGATACAGGGTTTTTTAAAATATATAGAAGTAAGTGATGGTTTACCATATGAAGGCTTTTGATAGGTCCAGGAAAAAAGGGGGGATATTTTTTATTATTCGGTTAAGATTAATGTTTTTTGTAAAAAAGAGGAGGGCAGTGGTTGTACTATGATGGGGTCTGAATCCATGTTGAGTGTCTGTGAGTAGTTTATTTTGGGTTAGATAGAGCATTAGTTGGTTGTGCATGCACTTTTCCATAATTTTGGCAAGTGGTGATAGTATGGCTATAGGTCTATAGTTGGATAGTTCTGTGGATGAACCCCTTTTTAAATGGAATAACATAGGATATTTTCCAAATTGAGGGGTTGAGGCCTCGGGTTTTGGTTCTGTTAATTAGGATTGAGATAGGGTTCCCGACATCTGCAGCAATTTCAGGTATTCAGCCGGGAGAAGATCGGCTGAAAGGGTGGTTGGCTTCAGTTTTTCAAAGGGATCTGATAAAGGATGTGGACACTGGCTGGAAGTTAAAAGAGTGGTGAGTCGGGTATAGTGTTTATAGAAGTGTGGGGAGGAGAAAGTTGGTTAGCTAATGACTGGATGGTTTCTGTGAAGAAAGTATTGAATTAATTGGCTATATCTTCTTGGCTCTTGTCAGATAATGTTCCTGGGGTCGGGGAGTGGATTTGCCTGGTTGGAGAAGTTTATTTATGCCCCAGTACTTTTGAGGGTTATTCTGATGTTTATGTTGCAGATTGTAGAAGTAATTTTTCTTATCTAGTATGATGGCTTTTTTAGTCTCATTTCTAAGTTGTTGGAATTTGATACGATCTAGGGGTAGTTTGGTAGTGCGCCATTTATCCCATGCTTTGTCTCTAGTTGTTATTTTGGTTTTGGTGTCTGTTGTTAGCCAGGGTGCTAGTTGAGTTTTAATTCTTATTGAGCATTTAGGGGCATGCGAGTCAAGTATAGTAAGGAATGAATTGTTAAATGATGACACTGCCTCATCAAGGGGGAGGAAATGTAGTTTTGGCCAGTTACATGATTTGAGTTCAAGTTGAAATTTAGTTGGGGCAAAGTTTTTCTTGGAGCTGATACAGCTATAAATAGGGAAGCTTGTACAATTAATTTTGTCTTTCATGATGTATGTGAGCAGGTGATCACTAAGATCATTAAGAGTTCAGACATATAGTTCTGGGGATGACTGTTGGTGAGTATCCAGTCTGGTATACTCTCTTTTGGTTATTTTCCCGTACATGTGGTAGATGATATTATCTGAGAGAATCCATGTAGGTTAACAGGGATGGGGTTGGACTGTGCTGTGCATTGGTTCCAGTCAATATTAACCAAAGGGCAATGGTTTCTTGAGGGTAGTTGTTGGCTATCCAATGTAGAATGACCTCTAGTGTTTCTACATTGTTGGGGAATATAGGTGACAATTAGGTTAATGCCCTTATGATTATTTACTAGAAGTTTTAGAGCTAGTATTTCAGCATTAGAGACCTGGGGTGGTTGTATAGGGTTAGTTATGATGTTAAGTGTGCTATTATATAAGACGGCTATTCCACCTCCTCTTTTTTTTACTCTATCTGCCCTAAGTATATTGTAACCAGGAGGCAGGATCTCATTGTCTTTGGTTGATGGGGCCCTGTTTCAGATAGACACATTATGTTGGGGGGGTATGTGGCTTTCAGCATGCAGGCTATGTATCTTATTGTTTAGGCTTCTAATGTTTAAGTGGCATATTAGGAGGGGGTTGACCAGTCGGTTTGGGGGAGTGGTGGGCTGGTAGGATTTTTTAGTTAAGGTTGGGCCTGGATTAGGATGGATGTCCCCATCTTTGGTTATGTTTTTTTTTAGATTTTAGTTTAAAAACTTTGAATAGTAGTTTTAGTTCATATTTTGGGTTTTGGTGTTGATTGGAGTGGTTTTTTGAAGCAAATGGTTGGAATTTATAATTTTGGGGTAGTGTAGTAGTGGGCAAGTTCCAGTCAGTGGAGGTAGGGGGGCTTGGTTTGGCATTTTGGATAAAGAAACCTACAAATGTGAGATTTTCATAGCTAGTAAGAAAGTATGGCAGAATTAAGAGTGGTAAGATAAGAGGAAGGAGTTTATAATTATTTATAGACATGTTATATGTCATCAATGGGGGGTCAATGTGCTTCAGAGGAATAGTAGTGGTTAAACAGTAAAGTGGTGGGGGGGGAGAGGAAGTTGTGTAGGTTGGGGAGGAAGTATGTGGCCTAGTGACTATAAATGTAGACACAGTGGGGGGGGGCATAAAGGGGCAGGGGGGGAGTGGGGAGAGCAGGCGGGGGGCTAACAGTCCCAGTTTTTTTTCCTATGAGTGGGGTAAATAGTCTGATAGTGTAAGTAAGCAGATTGGAGTACAGGCTTGAAATTCAGCATAAACATATACAGTTGTAAAATGTCTAATACAATTCAACATAAATAGGCATTTACAGTTGTAAAACACTTACTGGAGAGACACTGAGCCTTCATGGGGCCTGTAGCAGAGTGGATTGTAGTTTGTCCATCAGCTATATAAGGGAAATCCATAGCACTTACATCTACCCCCCTACACAGGCCAAATAACATATTCACACTACACTACTACACAATCCTGACAGTCTGTCAACAATCGCCAGAAATACACAGACCTCCCAACTGTACAGTGTCCCACAGAATGTCCAGGCTTTGTCCTCCTATATAAGGCCTCTTAGGAGTAACATGTCTAGCAGTCTGATACATCACTGGGATGATATTAGGAATGAAGTCAGTAAGTAATGATATACCATACCTATCCACCTGTTACTGCATGACATCTGGACAAAGCCTGACATACTTGAGGGACACAGGCCCAAACACAGGGACAGTATTGACATATTGCTGTTATAAACTGAGAAAGTTTGCTGGTATAACAGGGTTTGGTGTAACATATCTATTCTGAGGGATGTGAAGTCAGAAACGTAAATGGATGTTCCCATTTACTGACTGCAATCCTCATAGTATGCTACTGATTTTCCATACAGAAAATGTGCGAGTAACACACCAAACATTAGAGTCCAAACTCTGGCCAGTCTGCAGATAGCCCTACAGCTGAGAGTTATGTCAACTACATAACAGTCAGACTTAAAATCACGCAGAATAGCCATGTCCACACAAACCCTGTCAAAGTAGCATTAATTCAACTGTATAACAGCAACATTTACATTCTGTCCCTATGTCTGGGACATTCTCCCCAGTTTGTTGGACTGTCTCCACAGTCTTTGTTGTAAGAGGTATTTCCAACCACCTTCTGTGATGCTGTTGTTCATACACCTCCATGAAGTCTTCCTCACAGGCAAGGAAAAGGGGCAACGCCCACATGAAGTACTCAATTATAGGAGTGTGTTTCCATGCTATTGGCTGTAGGAAAAAACACCACAGCTGTTCTGCATGCAGTTAGCAAGTGGTGGACTACAATTGGTGCATAGGCCATCAGCTGCTCATGAGCATTACCTACAAAAGGCTAGCTGCTGCCTATGCAAAACAGATGTATATCCTACATTTAGGAGGGAGAGAGAGAGATGGAGAGTAAGATAGATCCAGCCAGCCACAGACAAACATAACCAACCACACCTGGAATAAAAAAAAGGTAGGTCAAACAAGTAAGCATGTAATGGAATGAAGTAGTGGGTATGTAATAGTGGGAAATAGGAAGTTCAACAAATATGTCTCAGCAACACTTGCTGTACTGATATATTGCTGAACAGAACCTATGGCCATAGCATCTGCATCTGTCTGCAGTGACATAGAGCACATCTTAGGCCCCTGAATAACCCCAGGAAAGGATGGCTCACATATGACTACTATTGGAGTGTGTGTTGAACAGTACTGACTGTGACACTGCTAGGCCAGCTACTAGGATGTTGTAGATATCCATATGTTAATTGTGAATACAACAATGATATACATTTTGTCTCAGAAATGTTAGGAACCTATACAGGATGTTTGTATAGTGAAATACTGTTGCAGCTGTGTGTATTGAACTGCATGTGATATACTGAGCTCATACCATTCACCTATCCAGTGTTATGCACACTGACCATATGTGTGCTTCATATTTGTAGTCATTTACACATAGAGTTGTGTTATGTCTGGCAAATAATTGGCAACCTGTGAACATTGACTTTACAACATCTCCTCTTTCTTTTGGCTGTTCTTTGTTAGCGGTCGCCAGAGCAGATCATCTGCCTCCATGGCTCCCAGACCTCTGCAGCTGTCTGTATCACAACAACCACCTCCATGTCCACTATCACCACATCAGCACACCTTATCTTAGGCCTTCCTCTTTTCCTCTTACCTGGCAGCCTCATCCTTTCCCAGACATACTCAGCATATCTCCTCATCACACATGTCCAAACATAATCATGCCCCCTCGTCACACCCAATGCAAATCTTAACATCATTAACTCTGCTACGTCCAGCTCTGACTCCTGCCTTTTTTTCAGTGCCACTGTCTACAACCCATATAACATAGCTGGTCCCACTACCCTCTTGTAGGCCTTCCCTATCACTCTTAGTGGTAGTAGTCAGTCACTAATCACTGACACTCCTCTCCACCACTCACATCCTGTCTGTACTCTCTTCTACACCTCTCCCCCACACTCCCCATTACTCTGAACCATTGATGTTAAGTTGTCTATCTCGCCTTCATTCTTGCTGGTTGGGCTCGGAGCCGATCCTCGGCTCCGACTCGGCTATCTTCAAAAGCTCGAGAGCTGCTTACTGGCTTGAGGCCCCCCCTATATCCCATGATGCCTGGCGCTAGATACCCAGATCTCGTTTGCCGCTTCTGCTACGAGGTTGCGTTTACTGG
>NC_056741.1:1391212780-1391234895 GCF_019279795.1 Protopterus annectens
GATCATCTTTCCATGTTGATGTGGTAGTATGCATCCTTAAGATCTACAGAGCACATCCAGTTGAATTTTTCCAAGAAATGAATTATCGACTGCAGTGTAAACATCCAGAACTTGGTTTTCTTCACAGATTTGTTCAGTTCGTTTAGATCCAATGTTGGTCTTCAGTCCCAATTTTCTTTGGAACTAAAAAGAATCTTGAGTAAGTTCTGGATCCTCTCTGGTCTGCAGAGACTTCTTGGATGACTCTTTCTGAGCAATTTTTGAATTTCTAACGTTGCTTGTTCCTGTTGACTGGGTGGAATGTCTAGAACTGACTTGTTTGTGCGAGTGGGGAGTGAAAAGGAAATGATATAACTTTTAGTTATGTACTTACCATAACTTCGGATGTATGGGATCCATCTCGCCTACATTCATAACTGATGGGCTCGGAGCCGATCCATTGGCTCCGACTCGGCCAACTAGTACACTAGAACGAAGTCTCTTATTGGCTGGGCTACCCTCTATCCCAGGATGCACCACACCTGCTTCCCCAGATCTTGTTTGTTAGCTTTCATACTTACATGCAAACACAGAAAAAATAGTAGTTACTACAACCAACTAAAGTTCTTCAAGAGAAGATCTCCAAATGGAACTACATTTCCTCTAAATCCGCATGGGAGGGGGAAGGAGGGTGGGTACATATGAATGTAGGCGAGATGGATCCCATACATCCGAAGTTATGGTAAGTACATAACTAAAAGATGTAATGGGATCCTATCTCGCCTACATTCATAACTGATGGGACAGCGTCCCTAGCACCTAAATCCCAGGTGGCTCATTGGAAAACACTCCTGAGAACTGTGAAACCAAAGGAAGCCCTGCCTCGAGAAACCACATCTAGCTTGTAATGAGAAATGAAAGTGCGGAGAAGTCCAGGTAGCCGCAGCACAAATATCATCTATTGATAATTTGGGTGAAAAGCTACAGAAGTAGCCATTGCCCTGGTAGAATGAGCCCTGACTGGAAAGGGAAGCTCTTTGTTAGCCTGTGAATAAATGAAAGAGATGCAATCTTTAATCCATTTAGCTATGGAGGTTTTAGCTACTGGTTGACCCAATTTGTTTATTGCAAAGGAAACAAACAGTTGATTTGATTTCCGCGTCTGAGCAGTTCTATTCAAATAAAAATGCAGTTGTCTATGGACATCCAACTGATGAAGAATATATTCTGCGTTATTAGAAAACTCGGGAAAAAATACAGGGAGCTCTAGAGCCTGTTGAATGCAGAAAGAAGAAGCTACCTTTGGTAAAAAGGAGGGATTTAATTTCAGGGACACTCTATGCTTGTGAAATATCAAATAAGGAGGATCAGAACAAAGAGCTTGAAGCTCTGAAACCCGCCTGGCCGAAGTTATGGCGCTAAAAGGCAGTTTTCCAGGACAGAAATTTCAAATCGCAGGTAGCAGCTGGTTCAAAAGGGCGGGCAGTTAAGGCAGCAAGAACCAAATTTAGGTCCCAAGGGGGAACAGGATGAGATATTGGGGGCCTAAGGAGCCATGCTCCTTTAAGGAAAGACTTACAAAGTTTGTGAGACATTAATGAAGGTTCAAAAGAAGCATGAAAATTAGAGATAGCCGCTAGTTGAACCTTAATCGTGGAAACTGAAGAGCCCAACTGAAAAAGAGAGGCCAAGAAATTCAAGACCTCCGAAACTGGGGTGGTAAGAGGATCTATACCTCGTTGCTGTGCCCAGAAGGCAAACCTTTTCCATTTGCTGGAATACAGTTTGACAGTGGAAGGTTTGTGAGAGGAAGACAATATGTGGATCACCTCCGGAGAGAGGGAATTGTCCCGGACTAAGGATGGAAGCGGAGTAACCATGCCACCAACCTCAAGGACGTGAGAGATGGGTGAGACTGTCCTGACTGATGAGTCAACAGGTCCGGCACCGGGTCCAGAAACCATGGACCTTCTACCGCATACCTCCGAAGGAAGGGAAACCAAACCTGACGAGGCCAGTGCGGGGCAATCAAAATCATTTCGCTTTCCAGGTAAATTGCCTTCTGTATCACCCTCGGCAGGAGGGGAACCGGAGGGAAGGCATAAAGGAGACCGGGGGGCCAAATGTGGGTTAGAGCGTCCCTGGGAATCTGTCCCTGAACTGAGGGGATAGAGTGAAGAACTCTCTGCACTTCGCATTGTGGGGGCTGGCAAACAAGTCGCAGCAAGGGAGACCCCATTTGGCGAAGATTTTCACAGCCACTCTTTGGTTGAGGGACCACTCGTGGGGTAACAGGATGGTCCTGCTTAGTCTGTCCGCAATCGCATTGGATTTCCCCGGTATGTGCGTTGCCATTAGGAAGCGGTTGGTAGCTACCGCCCAGTGCCAAAGTCTCATGGCTTCTCTGCACAGTGGGTATGACCTGGTCCCACCTTGCTTGTTTATATACCAAACCACCGACATGTTGTCGGATAGGATAGCAATCGGACCTTGCGGGAGAGCGTGATGGAGAGCTTGTAGTACCAAGAGTACCGCTCTCATCTCCAGGATATTGATATGCAAATGCGCTTCCTGGAGTTGCCATGTGCCTTGGACAGACCTGTCCAGGTAATGACCCCCCCACCCTACCTGGGAGGCGTCCGTGGTCACAGTGGCAATGGGGGATTGAGGAATAAAGGGTCGCCCCTGGTCGAGATTGGATCGGAGGAGCCACCAACGCAGATCTCGACGGCAACTCTCCGTAATCATAACTAAGTGGTTCAAGGGGAGTTCCTGATAGGACCATTGAACCGACAGAAGCCATTGCAGAACCCGCATGTGGAGTCTGGCTAAGGGGACTAGGGTATAGTTGATGCCATCGAGCCCAACACCTGTAGAATCAGATGGGCCAGAGCTCTTGATAGGGGGAGGCAGGATCTGACTTGGTTCTGCAAAACTTGAATTCTTGCTGCCGGTAAGAAGGCGCGCATCATTTTTGTATCTAACTCTGCGCCTATAAAGGTAATACGCTGAGATGGCTGTAGTACAGATTTTTGCCAGTTGAAAGTAATTCCCAGGAAGCGCCCAAGGTGACCGTGGCCATGAGCGCCTGAAATAGTAGATGCATGGAGGTGGCAGTAAGGAGCCAGTCGTCTAGATAAGGAAACACTTGGAATCCTAGACTTCTCAGGTGAGCAGTCACCACTGCCAGACACTTGGTGAACACCCTGGGGGGCTGTGGTGAGACCAAAGGGCAGTGCTCGGAACTGGAAATGACTGTCTCCCAGGCGGAAGTGTAAATGTCTCCTGGACTCTTGACCTATCAGAATGTGATAGTAAGCGTCCTGGAGATCTATGGAGCACATCCAGACATCCTTCTCCAATAGTGGGAGAATGGACTGAAGGGTGACCATTCAGAATTTGGACTTTTTCACAAAACAATTCAATGAACTGAGGTCCAAAATGGGCCTGAAGTCCCCTGTCTTTTTTGGCACCAAAAATAATCTTGAGTAAGTTCCTGATCCGATCTGATCGGTGGGGACAGGCTGGATGACTCCTTTTTCTAGCAGCTTTGAAACCTCTATTGCTGCCTGATCCCGCTGACTGGGTGGCACGTCCGGGATTTCCCTTAAGGGAAGGGGGGGTTTGATGAAGGGAATGAGATAGCCTCCGGTTATAATCCGGAGCACCCACTGATCGCTGGTAATAGCTTCCCAAGCTTGTGGGTGTTCCAAGCGACCCCTGACTGGCTCCGGAGCTGCACAGTCGGGCACCAACTCAGGGACGTTGAGTGTAGGAAGAACCACAAAAAGAATCGCGGTCTCCAGAGTTACGGGGGCCTCTGCCGCCTCTGGGGCGGCGTCTTCCTGAATTCCCCCCCCCGCCTCTAGAGGGGGGATCACTGGGTGGAGTAGGGAAAGACCTCTGAGTTTTCCTGAACCACATTTTCCCTCCTCTCTGGGCCTTGGGGTAAGGCCTAGAGGGAGCGGAAAAACGAGCCCCAACGGCAGTCAAGGTCTTGCCCTCCTGCTAGCACCGAGTCAGTGTGTCCTTCACCTTGGGTCCAAACAAAGATGACCCATCAAAGGGGGCGTCGGCGAAGGAAGACTTGAAAGCGTAACCAGGCGTGTCTCCTGAGGGCGACGCCTGTTCCCGCTGCTCTACTCGCCCCTTCGGCTGCATACGAGATGAGCCTCATGGACGAGTTCACAATGGAAAATAAGGTAGTCATCTGGGCGCCAACAGTGTGGGCTAGCGCCTCAGGTAGATTACCTGTGAGGGACTCACTTAGCTCTTTAAGGAGGTCCCTTTGGAGCCTAGTAAAATGACATAAGTAATTCAGCGACCGTAAAGTAAAGGCCGCTGAAGAAAGGGTACGCTTCCCGTACCTATCCATGCTCCTGGAATCCTTATTAGGAGGGTGGATAGACGTTGAAGCCTCTGCCACGTCCTGCTGTGTGGCAGATGCCACCACCATTGCATCTACGGGAACTCCTTTTGTTAAAAATTCCTTTTGAGGGGGGGCTGAAAGAAATTTATTCGGTCTTGCAGGCACCGGTTCCACAGAATCAGGGTGTTCCCAAGCCCTTCGAGAAACCAAATCAAGCAATTCATCGAAGGGCGGAGACACCCAGGAGGCGGAGGGCTGGGCCCTGAAGGCCTTGAGGAAGACTGACTCCTCAGCGGAAGGGGTTTTGGCCTGCCAATCTCCTCTCTGTCTCAGAATCTCAAGGATATCCAAGAAAGAGACATCATCCGAAGATGATTTAGGGGACCCTTCCGCGTCATCAAGGTCAGTGTTGGGAGTCTACGTGCTTCCTCTTGCACAATTTCTTCCGTGGAGGCTCATCCGAAGCAGTTTCGGATGGACCCCCCCCCCGGAAGAAGGGAACCCCCGACGGGGGTATCCTCAGGCCTGGGGCCCCGCTGTCATGGGACTGCAGTACGGCAGAAGCACCAGTCTCCAGGTCTAGGGACGGTGAGGTGGAAGCCTGCTGAGCCGGCAAGGACATGGCCAGCGCGCTCCTCATGGCCTCAAAGGCCGGACCTCCAGACTCCATGGAGATCACTGGCCGAGAGGCCACGACGGCACTAGGAGTTCCGGCAGCCGATGCTCCGAGGGGAAGACTAGGTACCGAGGCACCCAGTCCCAAGATGTTCCCCTCGGCCCCGGCTGAGGAAGTCCCAGTACCAAACCCTGAACCCGAGGACAGGGTAGGAACAATGGTCGGTGCCGATAGACCTCGAGGGGGTCTCGGTTCCGACCGTACGGCTCTGCCTTGCTCCACCATCACCGACTCCAACGGCTCCGAGGAGGTTGGAGGAGGAATAGAGTGTTTCAGAGGGGGGATCGGCTCCGAAGCCGAGACCATTTGTGCAAAAACTGGAGACTGGAAAAGCCTCTGAATAACCCTATCCAAATCCGAATCCGACAGTTTTGAAGATTTAGAGGAAGTAGACAAGGGTCGAGACGACTTTCCTCTCGGCTCAGACAATGTAGGGGACCGGCTCCGAAAAGGCTCCAACATTATCGGCACCGGATCCGACACAGCACGAATAAGGATCGGCGCCGAAGGAGCTTTCGGAGCCGAGGGGGAAGAGTCTGAGCTGCACACCTCCATCGGCTCCGAAACCATCGGGACCGATGGAGGTGATTCGCCTCTCGATACTCCAACCTGCGGTTCCGAAACTAATGGAGCCGAGGAAAGAGGCATCGAGGCAGACCCTTCGACCCTCGGCTCCGAAGTCAGTGGAGCCGAGGAAGAAGAGGTCGACTTATGCTTCTTAGCAGTCGGTTCCGACGGACTTGTCGGAGCCGACGACCTTTTCTTTTTAGAGGCAGTAGGAAATGAATCCAAAGCTTCCTCAAAAGAGGGCTTAATAAGACCCTTCAAGATCAATTTATTTTTTCGCTCTTGAAGAACCCTAGAAGAAAAAGCATGACACACACTACATGTCTCCTGTAAATGTTTAGGTCCTAAACAATATACACATATAGAGTGACTGTCTGTAATACACATTTTATAATTGCACCTAGTGCACTTTTTGAACCCTGATTTTTGCTCTTTAGACTTGCCTATACACTATGTAATAACACTATCGAAATACCAAAATTTTGCCAAGAACAGATGTGACTTATCACACCAAACTGTTAGAGCGCGATAAAAAAAAAAATGGCACGAGCTCTCCAGAGAGAGATTTACCTCACAAGTGAAATAACAAGCAGGAAAGAACACGACAACAACGGGCAAAAGCCCATAACACAGACACTCCAATAAGAAGGGCAAAGGCCCTCTAACTTAAACGGGCCTTGCCCGACCAGCGATATACAAGTATCAGCAATAACAGTCAATCACTCACACAACAAAAAACACAAAATAGCCGTTAAAACAGCTGTTGTATTAAATAGTGAAGAAACCCCAAGGTCAAAGACCAGAAAAAGGTAATGAAAAAACACTTAGCTCCAGCCAAGTCGAGACCACGTCCAGCTAGTAAAGCGGCAAACGAGATCTGGGGAAGCAGGTGTGGTGCATCCTGGGATAGAGGGTAGCCCAGCCAATAAGAGACTTCGTTCTAGTGTACTAGTTGGCCGAGTCGGAGCCGATGGATCGGCTCCGAGCCCATCAGTTATGAATGTAGGCGAGATAGGATCCCATTACATCCCCTGGTTATTATGTCTTGCACTCATTTGTCATCGGCAATGTTTTGCCAGGTTTTAAGGTGCAATGACAATCACCCCCCGACTGCCTCCAAAGACGAGCAGTTGGGCAATCCATCAGGAGTGCTGAAAGGCCTGCCAGAAAAAGATGCCCTGGAGCCCTCATTGTGCAGACCCCCTTTTGCCAAGAGGACAGTGTCTTCTCTTATTGTTCTCCCCTCTGCCCCTCAGGGAACTACCACCCTGTGTGTCCTGGTACGACCACTCAGACTTTCTGAACCACATCTTCCCACTACCCCTCTGACCTTTTGGATATGGTCTAGTGGGTGTGGAAAAAGGCATTCCAATGGCAGACAGCATCTTACCCTCTTTTTCACACTGAGTTAGTGTTTCTTTGACTTTTGGCCTGAAAAACAATGAGCCATTGAAGGGAGCATTAACCAAAGGAAGACTTAAAGGACTCAGTGAAATCACAAAGGTGCATCCAACTTGCCTCCTTAAAGGGATGCTAGAACCTGCAGCCCTACTCATTCCATCTGCTGCATATGAAATGAGTCTCATTGATGAGTTAACAACTGAGTTGAGGGCAGCCAGCTGTGTATTGATCTTATCTGCCACTGCATCAGCTATAGCTCCTTGGAGAGAGTCTGATAACTCTTTCAAAAGGTCTCTCTGTAATCTGGTGAAATGCTCAAGATAATTCAGCGATTGCAATGTGAAAGCCACTGAAGAAAGGACTCCCTTCCCATATCTAGCCACAGTCCTAGAATCCTTATTAGAAGGAGAGATAGAGGAACTGGTCTCAGAGGGTTCCTTTTTTGTGGCTGCCGCCATGACCATGGCATCAACTGCTACACCCTTTACGAGGAAGGCTTGATCCTTGGGGGCTGTAATGTATTTGTTTGGTCTCCTAGGAGTGGGCTCTATGGAATCTGAGGTCTCCCGTGGCTTCAGAGAGATTAACTGAATAAGCTCGTCGGAAGGCGGTGTCACCCAGGACATTGAAGGGAAAGATCTAAAGGCCTTCAGGTAAACAGACTCCTCAGCAAAAGGGGATGAGTACTGCCAGTTGCCTCTCTGTTTCAGGATTTCTAGGATGTCTCCAAAGGAGACATCCTCAGGAGGCAATTGTGGGGACTCTTCTGCTTCATCAAGGTCGGTATCTGAAGTGGCTGACTCCTCAGTAGAGACAAGATGCTTACTCTTGCAGGTTTCTCTTCTGAGGGACTTCTTCAGTGGAATATTCTGGAGAAGTGTCGGAAGAGGGGGAAATCCCCTGGGGGACACCCTGAAGCCTTGAATCCCTGTGATCCTGTGGACAGGGGTGATGAGGAAAAGACACGTGCTGTAGAGGGAGAAAGCTCCAAGAGGAGGCTGTGTCTGAGACTGAAAAGCGGTCATCACCCTTCTCATAACCTCAAAAACAGACCATCCCTGCTCCAAGGAACTCCCCGGACCAGACAATAAAGATGTCGGACCTAAGAGAGCCCTTGGCGCAGGAGACAGAAGCTCCGAAGAAGAGGTAGGAGCTGAACCCATCTGAGCCAAGGCCCCAAGGGACAGCGTCGGATCCGAAGTGAACTGAACCTGCTCCAAGGACCAGACCGGCGATTGCTGGTTTCCTGCTCTGACTGGGCGGAAACACTCGGGGAGGAAATCTGATCCAAAGAGCTAACAGGTGGTCTTGGATCTCATACAGACACTAGCTGGATGTCAGACTCTTCCCACTCCGAACTCATGGGACGGCTCAGAGGAGGAGTAGGTGCCACAGGGGTAAATAGGAGTCTGATCAGACTCGTTTGGGCTCAGATCCAAAAGAAGCTTGGCCAAAGCAGGTGCCTTAAGAAGCCTCTGCACCTCTAAACTTAAACAGACTTTAGGAAGAGTACTTATATTAACCGTTCTCCAAGTAAAATGAACGGTAACTGGTAAGGAAAGAATTTGAAACAAACGACTATAAAATCGTAGACTAGAAGGAAAGGGGGAAGGAAGTGGGGGACACCCTCTAAAATGGGTGTGGACTGATGCTCCTAAAACCAAGAACAGGCACTGAAAGGAGTAAAAGGGAAGAAACTAACAATTAAAAATTACAATTGTCGACTAATTAGCAAAAAAGACAAAAAAATATATATAAACTTAGCCCCGGGCTTGCTTAAAGAAACATCTTGCAGCACGGCAAACAAGATCTGAGGAAGTTGGGGAACTGCATTGTGGGTAGAGAAAAGGCCCACAAACTTTGCTGAAGACTTCGAGCCATTGAAAAGGCCGAGATGGAGCCAAAGCATCGGATCCAACCCATTAGAATAAAGGCGAGATTGACAACACATCCCAAGATCATTCCAGAAGGAGCTGAAGCTATCACATCAGTATGACCAAGATCACCACCCCAACTCTGAGACCATAGCCAGAGTCAAGTTATCCAACACTGAGGTTTTGAGGAGAAGGAATGGCTTTGAGAACCTCGGAATAAAACTGTTACCCCCAAATTTAACAAAAAAGTTTTGAATCCAAGATCATTTCACCCCTGAAGAAATTGGAGCTGGCTGGGTCACAGTCGAGGGCAGAGTCAAAGATGACCACAACACAACTTCAGATCCAGTGTGGACAACCTCGATGAAGTCTTCTCCAACATCTCCAAATCTAGAGGCCTGATGGGGGTAGAAGCAGCCACAGTCAAGGGAGAAGGTCCAAAGCTCAGGGGTCTGATGGGAAACACAGCCAGTAGAACTTCCAACTGAATTTGGATCCTGAGGAACTTAATCATTCTATCTCCATCAGCTTCTATCAAGCATTTGAAAAACCTAACAGATCTCAATGATGAAGATGTGAAAGGTAGCCTCAAAGTGTTCTGTAATGATCTCTCCTACAGAAAGTGTGACTGCAGCCTAGGAGAGACTGGACTCAGGGAAAACCTTGGCTCTGGGAGGAGTCTTAGACCACATTGAAATCAAATCACATATATTAATATGATCTGAAGGCTTGGAAAAGTTTGCCGTCTGAACCAAAGATAAAATGGACAATGGAGAGTGATTATGGGATTGCTTATACATCTCCTTGCCATTTTCTTTGACAATATCACTCTTGTCCCCATTGTGTTTATCTGAGGAAACTTTCCCAGATGGCGAAACTCCAGATGCAGATTTTGAGGAGTCAGATGGAATGAGACCCTTGAGAACAAACTTGTTCTTGCATTTATTCTTAAACCAATGACCAAAAGCCATGCAAACAGAGCAACCTTCTTTTAGACAAGCTGCTCCCAAACAATATACACACTTTAAATGAAAATCAGAATTTGTCATCTTGTGGCTACAAGCCACACATTTCTTAAAACCCATAGGCTTGCCCAACATAGTCCCTATATGGAAAGGGAGAAACACAGAAAAACACTACCAGCAATGGGAAAAGGGAATACACCAGAAAAGAAAAGTGGTGTAATTTTTTTTATAAAGGGAAGAATATCTGCAATGGTAAAAAGAACTACTAGATAAAACTAGTAAACACAGAAAGGAGGTCTAGAGGGAAAATACTTTTTTTTTTTAATATCTAGACAAATAGATGGGAAGGGAAGGAACCTAGCAGAAAAAAAGAGACAGATGTACTAAAAGAGTACCTAAAAGTTTCAAATAACCAAAAAAGTACAGTTGTGTACCTACCATAAATGTAGATGTTCGAGTGTATTCACTGTTGCAGTCATTACTCTTGGGTTATCCTGCTGGCAGGCTACCCTCAGTCGGCCAGAATTCCAAAGTCTAGGTCCGGCGTCGGTTGCTGTCGCCTCTTCCCTGACGTCAGTGTGCCAGGGGGTATAAAAGATGCAGCCGCCACCATTTTCTTCAGTTTTTCTTGCCCCAGATGTCAGGTGCCCCCAAAATTGGTAGGCTGAAAAAATATGCCAATAAATATGCATGCACAAAGATAACATTTCCTTCATCTACAAGCAAATCCACCACATAGGTTGTATAAGATAGAGGAGTGCAGATAAGTCCCAGCAAAGAAAAGGGGGATGGTTGGTGGGTAACCTGGATGTTGCATCTACATTTGTGGTAGGTACCCAACTGTACTATCTTCATCGTGTTTCACTGTTGCAGTCATTACTCTTGGGTAGAATCCCAAAGCTGAGGATGGGTGGCTGGGCTAAACAGGATTAGGAGAGGCTATGAGGCCCTGCAGAACTGCAGTGGCAAAGCCTGCTCTGGACTTAGAGTAAAGAGGTAAGTGGTAGTGCTTTGTGAAAGTGTGCACTGAACTCCAAGTTGCAGCCTCTAGGATATCTTTGGTTGGTACGCCTCTGAGGAAGGCTGCTGACGTGGTTGCTGCTCTGGTGGAATGGGGCCTAATGCCCTTAGGCACTGATTTGCCATGCTGAAAATAGCAGAAATGGATGCAATGGCCTATCCATTTTGAAATAGTCTGTTCTGAGATAGCCTTTCCTTGTGATCCTGCAGTATATGACACTAAAAGTTGCTCAGTCTTTCTGAAAGCTTTAGTTCTGTCCAAGTAGAAGCGTAACTGCCTGTGTATGTCCAAAGAATGCAGAATTTTCTCACCCTTGTTCTGTGGAATTGGATAAAAGGTAGGCAAGTGAATGGTTTGGTTGAGGGCCACACTGGACACCACCTTGGGCATAAATGTTGGGTTTGTCCTCAGAGAAACCCTGTCTGGGTGAAAAATGATAAAAGGTTCCACAGCCATGAGTGCTTGTAACTCCGAGACTCATCTTGCAGAGGTTATTGCTAGGAGCAGAGCTGTTTTCCAGGATAAGAATTTTATATCTGCTGTTGATGCTGGCTCGAAAGGAGGCAGTGTGAGGTTTTCCAAAACATAATTGAGGTCCCAGGGCGGAATTGGTGCTCTCCTTGGAGGCCTAATGTTTTTGGCCCCTCTGAGGTACTGCCTTATTAAAGGATGAGAAAAGATAGGTGGTTCCGTATTGTAATGGGCTGAAATGGCAGAGGCATGAATCTTAATTGATGAGAAAGAAAGGCCTTTGTTCAGCATCTCAGTTAGGCATTGTAAAATTTAAGGGATATTTGGTACACACGTGGCAATGCCTTGTTCCTGGTTCCAAGCACAGAATCTCTTCCATTTTTCTGCATAAGATTTTCTGGTACTGGGCCTCCAAGATAACATCCATAACAGCTTTTGAAAGAGGAGTGTTCTGAATGGCTACATTATCCGCCATGCTGCCAGATTTAAGGTCCTGAGTTAGCTGTGCAGAATCCGATTGTTTTGTTGGGTCAGCAAGTGAGAAGTTTGAGGCAATATCCATGCTGGACCTTGAGACAAGCTCTTTAGGATTGGGTACCAGTGCTGGCGTGGCCAGTCTGATGCAATCAGTATCATTTTTGGCTTCTCTTGTCTGACCTTTAGGAGTACCCTGGGAAGGAGAGGCAGTGGAGGAAAGGCATATACTGTTAGATTTTTCCAGCTGAAGGATAGGGCGTCCACTTTCCATGCTTGCTTGTGATAAATCCTTGTGCAAAATCTCTGCAATTGACAGTTGTGAGGGGAGACAAATAGATCTATGTCTGGGCATCCCCATTTCCTTGTTATCATGCTGAAGACTTGTGAATCCAGTTACCATTCATAGGGATCCATGAGGTTTCTGCTTAGTTCATCTGCCAGTGTATTTGTTTTTCCTGGCAGGAATTGTGCTTGCAGGTGAACTTGAAAAGTCAATGCTGTCCCCCATAAGGTCATTGCTCGTCTGCAGAGGGGGTAGGAATGTGTACCTCCCTGCTTGTTTATGTACCACATGACCGTAGTATTGTCTGTCTTTATCAGTAGCTGTCCTGGATGAAGCAGGTCCTTGAAAGCTGTCAGGGCATTTTGAACAGCTAGCATCTCTTTTTGACTGATGTGAAGATGCATCTGGTTTGCAGGCCATGTGCCCTGAATACATCTGCCTGTCATATGGGCCCCCCCAGGCATAATCCGATGCATCCGTTGTCAGTGTCTGCCTGGCTATGGGTAAACTGAATGGCAGACCCTTGTTGTGGTGACAGGCCTCTGCCCACCATCGAAACTCCTGTTGCAAGCAGGGAATGAGTGCAATTACTGTCTCCAGGCTGTGGCAATGCTGAGTCCAAACACTTTTTAGATGCCATTGTAGTTTCCTCATATGTAGTCTGGCATATGGAATTAGTAGAATGCAGGATGCCATGAAACCCAAGGCCTGCAGGATTTTCCTTGCAGATAAGTGGGTTTTTGTTGCCAATTTCTTGAAGTAAGAAGTCAGTTGCTTTTGTTTGTCTGGCGTGAGATAAGCCATCTGGGCAGTTGTATTTAAGCTTGCACCCAGTAATATTATCTCTTGAGAGGGCACTAGTTTTGATTTCTTTTCGTTCACTGTGTACCCTAGGCCAATTAGTAATCTTTTTACAAACGCCAGATGCTCTAGAAGAATGTCTTTGCTCTCTGCTTGAATTAGGCAGTCATCCATGTAGGGATAGATTTGAATTCCTCTTTGTCTGCAAAATGCAATTACTGGTGCCAGGCATTTTGTGAAGACCCTGGGCGCAGTAGATAAGCCAAAGGGCAGTGCAGAGAATTGGTAATGCATTGAGCCAGCTATGAATCTGAGGTATCTTCTGCAAGATTGTCTGATTGGGCCATGCAGGTATGCCTCTTAGGTCCAAAGTTACAAGCCAAGCCTTCTTGCCCAGCATGGGCAGTAGCTGCTGTAGAGTCAACATCTTGAATCTTGGAACTTCCAGAAATGTATTTAGTATAGACAGGTCCAGTACTGGTCTCCAGGTTTTGTCCTTTCTGGGCACTAGGAAAAGTCTGGAGTAAAATCCTTGCCCCTGCACTTGTTGTGGTACTTGCTGAATGGCCCTCATGTCCATGAGGGCTGTAATTTGTTTTTGTGCCTCTGCCCATTGATTGTGTGGCAGGTCTGGCATACCTTTTGACCTTGGTAGTGTGTGAAAATGGAACCTGTAGCCTTGGGACACTATTGTTCAGGACCCATTTGTCTTGGGTAACCATTTGCCAATTTGATGAAAAAAGTGCTAGTTTTCCCCCTAAGGGGGCTGCCAAAAGAAAAGTGCTTGGATCTGGCAGAGGAAAGTCATTGGGACTGTTTCCTGTAAGGTTGTCATTTGTCTTCTCTGCTTTTGGAGGGAGAAGCACCCCACTGTTTAGGCCTGTATGAGCCTTGGGGCTGGGATCTGCCTCTGGGACGCCTGTATCTGCCTCTTTTGTGGCCTGTCTGACACGGGAAAGGACCAATTTTTAGAAGGCCAGTTCCTGCTAAACCTGGGTGGCTGTACCTGTAAGAAATCCTTGACTGTCTGCATGGATTTAGCTTTATCCTCCAATTTTTTCAACACCTCTTCTGCTTTAGTACCAAACAAAGTATCATGCTGCAATGGAGCATCTAATAATTTTGCTTTAACATGATCAGGCAGATTCTGTTCCTTTAACCAAGCATGCCTTCTAATAACAGAACCTGTAACAGCGACCCTGCAAGAGGCCTCCAGTGAATCATAACCACATTGCAAAGTATGCTTTCCCACTTGTTCAGCTGCATGCAATAAATCCTGCATTTCCTTGTTCTCTCAACATTCAGTATTTGTCAACAATTTCTGTTTAAGCAGTGACATTAAATATTGCTGATATTTAAGCATAGCGAAGTGTAAACTTTTTTCCCCCATCTGTCTAGAGCCCTAGAATCCCTATCAGACGGGCAGGGACCCTGAGAAATAGTTTCTGGGTCAGCAGCAGGGTTTTTATATAGGAATTTATGAGAATCCGGGACCCTGTAGTATCTGTCTGGCTTAGCAGGTGCAAGGGGTAAAGAGTCAGGGGACAGGCCAGACACTGAAAATACATCATCTACAATGTCTAGAACAGGTGGAATAGCAAGGGGTCTGTGCTGAGGAAGTAGCAGAAAGTCTCTGAGCCTTTTCTTAGATTCAGAATAATCTTGGCTCTCCCAGTAGAAATGCTCCCTCATGGTATGCAGGGTTTCCCCAAAAGAATAATCCTCAGGAGGAGAGGCTGAAGGGATGGATTCTTCAGCATCAGAATCCTCATAGGGAAGCACAGAATAATCCTGTTCAGAAGAGGAATCAGAGGAAATAGAAACCTGATCAGAAGAATCATACTCTGTCTCTTGCCTAGGCCTCTTATCAGGAGGGGGATGGGAACCCCTGATCAAAGTAATTAGGTCTTCGGCCATTTTGAGCATCTGTTTTGTAGGCATGGAAGTCTGAGTAGGAGAATGCTATACTTGTTTCTTTGTCTTTAGAGCTGCTTTAGTCTTTGTCTTTGAAGCTGAAGATGGCTTAATAAGAAGTTATGTACCTACCATAACGTTCCATGTTAGTTGTCTTCTCTCGCCTTCTTTCTTGCTTGATGGGTTCGGAGCCGATCCCTCGGCTCCGACTCGGCACTTGCTAAGCTCGAGAGTCACTTTTACCAGCTCGAGGCAGCCCCATATCCCATGATGCAAGGTAAGTACCCAGATCTCGCTTTGACAAAGGGCAATAGCACCAAGCATAAAATACTTCCCAAAGGAAGAAAGAAAACTTACAGATGGAAGAAGGACCAGGTCTGAATGGTCTTCAGCATAACAGTTTCTTATAACAAGGTCTGTCCAGGCCAGGGGAAAGGAGGGAGGGTCGAAGAAAGAGGCAGAGAAGACAACTAACATGGAACGTTATGGTAGGTACATAACTTCTTAATGTTAAGTTGTCAATCTCGCCTTCATTCTTGCTTGATGGGACCGCCCCTAGCACCTCTATCCTGGGTGGCTCAATGGAACAAACTCTTGAGGACTGTAGAGCCAAAACTGGCTCTGTCCCTGGAGGCCAAGTCCAATTTGTAATGGGAAACAAAAGTGTGAGGAGTAGCCCAAGTGGCTGCTGCACAAATAGTGTCCAAAGGAAGTCTAGCTTGAAAAGCTGTAGAAGTAGCTAAGCTCCTAGTTGAATGTGCTTTAGGTTTTGAGCACAGCTGTTTTCCCTGAGTATAAATTTCAGAGATGACCAAGAAAGCCATCTGGACAAGGTCACTTTAGAAACAGGAAGGCCTTTTATTATCCGGTATAGGAAACAAAAGTTGATCAGATTTTCTAAATTTTTGTTCTGTCCAAATAATATCTAAGTTGATGGTGGACATCAAGATAATGTAGCTTTTGTTCAGCTCTATCTGAATAGTTAGGAAAAATACAGGAGATCAATGGATTGATTCAAATTGTTCTTGAAGCGACCTTAGGTAAAAGGTTGGGTTAGTTCTCAAAGATACTCTGTCTTTGTGAAAAACCAAATAGGGGGTCGAACCGAAGAGCATGAAGTTCAGACACCCTCCTGGCGATGTAATAGCCACTAGGAATAAAGTTTTCCAAGAAAGATATTTCAGGGAACAAGAAACAGCTGGCTCAAGGGGAAGAATCAAGGATGTCAGCACTAAATTTAGATCCCACTGAGGAGGAGGATTCCTGATTGGAGGCTTTAGTAGGAAAATTCCTTTCAAGAAGGCCCTGCAGAGCCTATGGGGCATAATATTATGGTCTGCTATCCCGACATGAAAACTGGAAATAGCAGCCAATTGAACTCTGACTGTGGAAGAAGAGGAGCCTGCATGAAAAATCTCTGCTAAGAAGTCCAGGACTGCCTGAACAGGGCAGTAAAGGATCAATATTCTGGGCCTTAGCCCAATAAGAGAAACGCTTTCCATTTGCTTTTATTATTCCTCCTCGTAGACGATTTTAGCCAAGCTACTATGATGTCTCTAACTGGGTTAGAGATCAAAGGAAGCCTGGCTAAGGAAGGAAGTGGAGCAACCATGCTGTGAGGTTGAGAGAAGGGATTGACTGGTGCAGCTGACCCGATTGGTGAATCAGAAGATCTGGCACTGGGTCCAGATGCCACGGCTGCACCAAAAGGTGATGATGGAGGAACGGGAACCAAACTTGTCGAGGCCAGTAAGGGGCAATGAGAATCAATTTGGCTCTCAAAGCGGTAGCTTTCTGGATCACCTGAGGGATCAGAGGAAATGGAGGGAAGGCATAAAGAAGTCCCTGGGGCCAATCCTGGGTCAGAGCGCCTCTTGGGGGATGGCCTGATAGAGGGAAGAGGCTGAAGAAGTCTGGGCATTTGCTGTTTTGGGGAGTAGCAAAAAGATCGCAACATGGACGACCCCATTCCAGAAAAATCTCTTCCGCTATAGATTGCTTGAGAGACCACTCGTGAGGCATGAGAATAGCTCTGCTCAATCTGTCCGCTACAATGTTGGTTTTCCCAGGGATATGCGTTGCTACCAGAAACCGATGAGAGGAGATCGCCCATTGCCATAGTCTGAGCTTCTCGACACAAGGGGTAGGACTTGGTTCTGCCCTGTTTGTTGATATACCAAACTACAGACATGTTGTCTGTGTGGACTGCAATTGTCCCTACGGGAAGAAAGTCGTTGAGGGCTTGCAACGTTAAAAGCACTGCTCTCATCTCCAGGACATTTATGTGCAGATGGTACCGAACGGCTGCCACGTCCCATGAACCATCCTGCCCTGATAATGACTCCCCACCCGATCAGGGAGGCATCCGTGGTGACAGTGGCTATCGGGGATGGGGTACAAAGTACCTGCCTTGGTGAACCTGAGGCGATGTGATCCACCAAGCAAGATGCTCTTTGCATGTCTGTGTCACCAGAATCTGGTGACGATTGGAAGTTGCTGGTATGACCATTGTGTGAACAGCATCCACTGAAGAAGGCATGTAGAATCGAGCCAGGGAAGAAGAGTAATGGCCGCAGCCATGAGACCTAATACCTTTAGAACCATTCTGGCCTGTACTTTCTTGCTGGCCAGAATGATCCTGACATGATTCTGAATGTCTGAAACTCTTTGATCTGTAAGGGTAGCTGACATCCGAACAGTGTTTAAGTTTGCCTATGAAGGTAATAGACTGGCAGGGCGATAAGGATGACTTTTGAAGTTGATTGAGATGCCCAAATGAGAACAAAGGTCTATTGTGTAATCCCTGGCTTGTATAAGCTGATGCCTGGTGGTGGCTGACAGGAGCCAGTCGTCGAGATACGGAAACACCTGGAATCCTTGGCGCCTCAGGTGAGCCGTGACCACTGCCATGCATTTGGTGAACACTCTGGGGCTGTAGTGAGACCAAAGGGCAGGGCTCTGAACTGGAAATGACTGGACCCCAGCCGGCGGAGAAATCTCCTGGAGCGCCTGTGAATTTTGATGTGATAGTGCATCCTGAAGATCTATTGAGCACATCCAGTTGTCCTTCTGTAAGAAGGGCAGAATTGACTGAAGAGTGACCATTCGAATCTTGTCTTCCTGACAGACTTGTTGAGTCTGCTGAGATCCAATATTGGTCTCCAGTCTCCCGTCTGCCTTTTGGGGACCAAAAGAACCTTGAGTAGGTTCCGGGCTCTGGATGGGCTATTGTAACTGGCTGAATGGCTCTTTTTTGCAGTAGTTTTGAGACTTCTAACTCTGCAACCTCCCTTAGACCGGTGGTACGCCTGGAAGGGAACTTGAGGGGAAGGGACTTTCCTCGAAAGGAATTATGTAACCCTTGGATATGATCGACTGTACCCATCTGTCTTGAGTGAGGGAATGCCAGGCTTCTGGGTACAGTGATAATCTTCCCCGACTGCCTCCAAGGAGGGACAGCCGGGCAACACCTCAGGGATGCTGAAAGGGCTTGTCAGAGAGAGGCTCCCTGTTTCCCTGTTTTTCGGACCCTCTGCCTCTAGAGCTGGCCTGTTGTTGTTACCCCTCTGCCTCTAGGGTAAACTGACCACGTGAATCCAGCGTGACTCCTTGGGATTACGGAACCACATTTTCCCACCTTTCTGTCCTTTGGGATAAGGTCTAGAAGGGGTGGAAAACGGACTCCAACAGCAGAAAGAGTCTTGCCGTCCTGTTCGCACCTGGTCAAGGTTTCCTTCACCTGAGGGCCAAACAAAGCTGACCCATCAAAGGGAGAATTTGTGAAGGACGCCTTAAAGGGATCCAAGAAAATCACATAGCCGCATCCAGGCTTGGCGCCTAAGAGCCACACCTGTACCTGCGTTTCTACTCGCTCCATCCGCAGCATAAGATATTAGCCGCATGGAGGAGTTTGCAATGGAATTGAGGGTTCCTAGCCGCTGAAGCAATTTTTTCTTGAGCCCCTGCAGCTGTAGGATCCTGAACTACTTCACCCAGCTCCTTAGGATATCCCTCTGGAGTCTGGGTGAAGTGACATAGGTAATTCAGCTAATGCATAGCAAAGGTCGCTGAGGAAAACATCCGCTACCGTACCTATCCATGGTCCCAGAGTCCTTATTAGGAGGATGGACGGCACGGAAGGATCTGCAAGTTCCTTTTGGTGGCCGCAGCCACCACCATGGCATCAGCGGGGACACCCTTAGTGAGGAATTGCTTGTCACACGGGCAGTGATAAATTTTGAAGGCCTCCTAGGGACTGGCTCTACAGAGTCAGGAGCTGCCCACGCGGCAATAACCTGCATAAGGGGTCGAAGGCGGAGACACCCAGGAGGTGGAGGGCCGAGATCCAAACGCCTCTAGGTATACTGACTCATCCTCAGAGGGATTGTTGGTGGGCCAGCCTCTGTTTCAGGAGTTCTAGGATGTCTGAGAAGGAGACATCCTCAGAGGGGATCTAGGGGATCCCTCTGACTCATCAAAGTCAGTATCCAAATGACAGACTCGGGAGTCTACATGCTTCCTCTTACAAGTCCTCTTCCTAGGAGGATCTCCCCGAAACATCAGGAGAATCCTCGGAAGAGGGGAAATTCCCAATGGGGAAACCTGAGGCGGAGGATCTCTGGGTCCTGTAGCAAGAGAAGTGGCAGAGATGTCAACAGGTAAAATTATAGAGGAAGGAGCTATGGGAACAGACTGCTGACTGATACCAGTGGCCAGTACATTCTTCATCACCTCAGTGCTCCTCCCAGGCAGGTCCGAGAGAACCCGCTCAAGAGCTAGGAACCCAGGGACCACCGAAGGGAAGTCTCCGAGGCAGATGTTGGAGCCGAGCTCACCATGGCCAAGTCTCCAAGGGGAAGAGCTGGTTCGGACAAGGGTCCGATGCCACTCACCCCTCGGAGGAGACCATGGAAGCCCGACCACCGAATCCCTAAGGAAGGTCTCAAGAGGAGATAAGAGTAGAGGCTGAAGGAACAGAAGGGGTATCCGCCCTCCAGCCGTAGCAGTAACCATTCTCGAAGACTCCAACTCCAAGCTCTGGGGTAGAGTTGAAGGAGGAACTGTAACGGGTGTGACCAACAGTCGCCTGTTGAGACGGACTATGTAACATTTGGGCCAGTACCTGTGACTTAAGTAATCTACTGACCACTCTCTCTAGGTCATGATCTGACAGTCTGGATGACCTTGAAGATCGGCTCCGATGGCTCCGCCCGGAAGAAGAGGTGAAGCCGGAGCCGAAAGTATCGGCTCCAAGGAAGGAGACCGACCTCTTCCTGGAATGAGCCATCGGAGCCGATACTATAGATCCTGTCGGAGCCGACTCGGAGCCGACAGGAAGCTCGATGTATCGCCCAGCCGAGCCGATACAGCCACCAGTAACGGTGTCGGAGCCGACACCGATGCCTGGCTACATGGTGTCGAACCGATCGGAGCCGACACCTAAGTGGTCGATACAGATTCGGCACCGATAGCCATCGGTGCCAAGGCTTTGTTAGAGCCAGAATCGGCTCCAGCCGAGTCGATCTCCGGATTTCGAACGAGTTGAGCGAGGCCGCAGGCTTAGACACAGAAGCCTGGGCCTGGAAGATTTAACTGATTTAGATGGAGCCGACTTAGCCGGAGAGCCTCCGGCTTAAGAAGGCCCCTAAGGATCAGTTTGTTATGCTTTCCTGCAGGACTCTCTGGCTGAAGGAATGACAACAGCACAGGAGTCCTGCAGGTGAAGAGGCCCCAGGCACAGGAAGAAGGCGGACCGTCCTGTCAGAGACATCTTCTGACAGCACGAGTCACACTTCTTAAAACCTGAGACCCTCTCCTTTGACATGGTGCTTAACACAAACACACACACACACCAGTCAAAAATTAACTTAAATAAAATACCAAAAGGTATTTGTATAAACACACACACCCTAACAGGAGGGATGGGATGGGTAAAGTTTGACTAAAATAAATTAGAAAAGACAGGGATTTTCTGTCACAAAAGTAAATTAACTAATAACTAATAATTAAGGGTTTTAAGAAAAGGGGCTTAAATATTCAAAGTGAATCACTTACCAGGAGCTGGTAAAAGGAGGACCTCATAAGCGAAGCAGCAAACGAGATCTGGGTACTTACCGCCTTGCATCATGGGATATGGGCTGCCTCGAGCTGGTAAAAGTGACTCGAGCTTAGCAGTAGTAGTGGAGCCGAGGGATCGGCTCCGAACCCATCAAGCAAGAATGAAGGCGAGATTGACAACTTAACATTATATAGTTGTGTAGGTCTGAAGACACCCTCAGAAGCCGATGCCTGCTCAGCGGCTCCAGACCCATCTGAGGGAATGATTTCCGAGTGTCCAATACCTTGAGTATCCAGAGGCCCAGTTGGCTCCACGTGGGAGTCGGAAGTGGCCTGTGGCTCTGAGGTAACGGGCACCAGGGGCTGCGAAAGTGCCTCCCTGAGAACCGGCGAACTGGCGACTGGCCTAGCGGAGGCCTCATCGTCGGTTTTGGACCTCGGATGCCTATACTTTTCCTTGTCCTTGCGTTTTTTGTAAACTCCGGTCATCGGCTGTTCCAACGGCATTACATAATTAAATCTTCGGCCAAAGTAATGAAATGCAAAATCAAACCGACGCTTAATAGTGCGTTGGTTAAATCTAGCACAAAACCGACAGCTAGCAACGTTATGATCAGGGCCTAGGCAAGGAATACAGTAAGAGTGAAAATCCTCATGAGGTATTTGCTTCCTACAAGAAATACAATTGTTAACTTTTTCTGACATCGGTCTGGAGCAAGAAAAAAGTTTCCCCAACGGGGTACTTAGCTTTAATGAAGACTTCGGTTCTGAAATTCGGATTTGAAAATCTCCGGAGTCGGCACTTGCGAACTGCTTTTGCTTCAGGCATGGCGTAGCAAGAAAGACTAAAGAAAATAGCATCAGCTGCATCTTTTATACCCCTGGCGCACTGACGTCAGGGAAGAGGCGACACCAACAGACGCCGGACCTAGACTTTGGAATTCTGGCCGACTGAAGGTAGCCTGCCAGCAGGATAACACAAGAGTAAAGACTGCAACAGTGAAACACGATGAACATCTGTAAAACACTTAAATCAAAATAAATCTAAGTCAATGAATCACTTCTGAACTGTACAAGCGGAAAATGAGATTTGAGGTAATGTTGGGTACGGGAAGGGATTGTGGGTAAGGGGAGGAGTCTGAGTTATGGATTCTAAGTCTGGAAAAAGCATCTGAAGTTGGATAAGAGGGCAAATCAGAAAATTATCAGTTGAGGAATGGAAGGAAAAGACATCATCAAATACTTATGTTTTTTTTCTCC
>NC_056741.1:1391235395-1391253844 GCF_019279795.1 Protopterus annectens
ATTATATTTAAGAGCTTCAACTACCCAAACATAGATTGGGAGCATTACTCTAGCTCCAACACCCTTGCCCAAAGGTTCCTAGAATTCATAAACTCAAATGCTATGGAACAACATTACCACTCTCCACAAGAGGGGAAAACATACTGGACCTGATCATCACCAACATGGGGACTCTATGCTCCAGACCAGAAGTGTATCCCTCACTGGTAAAATCAGACCACAGTGAAAAACTTCTCTAAAGCAAATTTCACCTCCTCAAAACCGGTGGAATCTTCAAAGCCCGGACTATGTGGAAAATCACAGCCCAGACGCATAAATCCTTTATAAATGCATTCTATGAACACCTTCAGGAATGCATGGATCATCTAATCAAATAAAACCAAGACCCAATCACTCCAAAGGCAGGCGACCTGTCTGGTGGACCCAACCATAAACAAACTATACAATAGAAGGAGAGCTACTACGATAGAGGCAAAATCCCAAAAGGAAGGCATCTCTGATCAGTATTAGCAAAAACTAAGGGCACTCATAAAATGCGTCAAAAGGCCAGCTTGAGAGAAAAATTGCACAGGACATAAAGATAATCACAAGGCTTTCTTTAGTTATGTTAGGAACCTGGGTGGGAATTCCCAGATATGCTCAGAATTAGTCCAAAATGACAAAAAATACACTGATCCCACAGACATTGCCAACATCCTAGCTGACAGGTTCAGTGCAAACTTCTCCCCCCCCTCCCCACCAAAAGGGCAAATATCTATCCCAGCAGAGTGCTGCCCCCCCCGACATCTCAGATGCTCAGGTGGGAGCCGCCCTCTCCAAAGCAAAAAACACAGCATCAATGGGACCAGACGGTGTCCCAGGCTGCATCCTACATGAACTCAAGAAGAGCTAAACCCAAACATAAAACTACTGTTCAATCTCAGCCTTACTACAGGATATGTACCCAAAAGAGTGGTGTACAGCAACAGTGGTCCCTCTCCACAAGGTGGTGCCTCAGCGGACCCTGGAAACTATCGCCCCATAAGCCTGACTAGCTTGGTCTGCAAAGCTATGGAAAGGATCATCATGGACCTCATAAATAAAGATATCGGGGGCCTACAGACACTGGATCCCTACCCAGTTTGGCTTTGATGGGCAGATCCTGCCTCTTAAACCTGGTTGACTTCTTTGAAACAGTCACCAAGGCCATTGACGAAGGTGGTCCACACAGCCTATCTGGACCTCATAAAAAGCCTTTTATACAATACCTCCAGGCATTATAGATAAACTCACCAGCAAATATAAACCCCTATGTCACTAGATGGGTTGCAAACTGGCTCAAGGACAGAACCACATGGTTAGAATTGCTGGAGCCATGTCAGACTCCAAACCAGTTACAAGTGGCATCCCACAAGGCTCAGTCACTGGGACCTCTCTTGTTTGGTATATATATTTCTAGGAGTACAGGCCAACACGGAAGGACTGTGGCTGACCAAGGATTCGCAGATGACTGCAAACTAGGCACCATAATTGACTCTCCAGCCAAACACCAAGCATCCTCCAAAAGGGCCTCATATGAAACAGACAACTGGTACCCAGAGCCATGGCCTCAAAGCTAAGCAGCCAAAAGTGTATAGTCATCCCTTTGGCAAAAACAAAGTGCCCACAAATTACCACATAGGTGGTAATCCATTAAACAGAAGAAGTCATTAGGGACCTGGGGACCCAAGTTGATAGCAATCTCTCATTTTGACAACCATGTGGCCAGTGGTTAGAAAAACATTTTATATAGCCCACCTAATCATGAAGGATTTACATCTAGATTAGGGAGGTCATGATGCCTCTTTACTCATCCTCATCAGGCCCATAATCGAGTACAATGCCCCTTTTGGGATGTACCTTTACACCCAAACACCTGCAGCAACTGGAAAAGACTCCAAAGTACCTCACCAAGAGGATCAAAGGGCTCAAACAGATGCCATATGCTGCCGATTAAAAGAAACTCCAGCTCTACTCAGTGGCATACCGCCTGCTCAGAGGTGACCTGTGCCTGGCAGTATGAGCCATGTCCAACCCGGAATTAAGGGACATGCTGCACCTCAAAAATCCAAACCCCAGCCAGGCTACACGCTCGAGACTTGAACCTCAGCACTGAAATAAATAGGACATGCTGGAGGGGACAGATTCATAACCCAGAGGCTCCCTTCACTATGGAATAAAATTCCAGTCCAGAGTTGAGCCCAGGAGTCCCTCATTGACTCTCTTCAAGAGGAATCTTGATGAGTGGATGGGAGATCATAGAGTTTACCCAGGTATCACTTCTGTGTCACTGTTAGACAGAGGCACAGTATACTAACTTTCTCGAAAAAGGGCATAGCAAAATTAATTTAAAATGGGTGGCGAAAGCCAAACATACTCTGGCTAGGCTTATAAATGCCCTAGGGCAGATAGCCTAGTATGAACCTATATGAACCTATGAACCTTATATACATGCAGAGAAACTGTATAAGAATAGCATGCTGAACTATGGAAAATCAGCCAAACCTTGTGCATACATGCTTTGTCTCCTTGCTGCAAGTAATAAAGTTTTACTTGAACCTTACATGCATTGATCTTTGTGTTTTCCTTTACAGATTGGTCCTTGAGACCGGAAATCCCTCACTTCACCTTGGATCAGATGGCCAGGTGGCTGAAACCACGTCGCGGGGAAGAAACTCATCGGTTCTTCTTATGTGAAAAGTCCTCCGACTGATTGTCATCAAAAGAGGCCAGCCACTTTCTGATCTGCGACTGAAGGATGGGTTTTCCTTGAATCAGCGATCAATCATGTGGGCTCAGAGTAAGGTGAATCTACTTTTCTGTTTCAAGATCAGGGACTGGATGTGTATTGTTTCACCAACTGTCAGATTGTGTTTTCTTACAGTCAGGGATAGGAAAAGGTACAATCTTGTCATGGAATCAGGTGCAAGGAAACAGATCAGTAGGCTTTGAACAGTCATTCTGAAGAGACTTTAACAAAATCCGTGGTTCGTGCCAAAAAAATCTGAGGGCATCAGGTAATATTTTCTAACCAGTCTATGCAAACAGAAAAAAAAAATGGGTAATAATTGCAAAAATACCGGAAACCCACCGTTAACAGAAGGCGCCAAAATATATGCAGTGCATGGCATCAGACAATGTCAGGTATTTTTCAAAATGGGTTATAAAATATGAGTTTGATGGAAAATTAGAAAAATCCCCACTTATCAAACTTATTAAGCAACTCAAAACTGATTCCAAAGGTCAGATTAAAAAACAATGACAGTTAGGAATTCCCCAGGCACACAGGTGGCTGGAGGAAGCAAACCACAGAGACCAAAAGAACAAGAACTCAAAGACAATGCTTTTAGATAAAGAAAACAATAACTTGGTAGTGGCATCGGCACCTCCGCCTCCCCCTTCACTGCCAGAGTATGGAACAGGTGAGCAGATTGACCCACCCCCATTATATCCTATGCTCACTAAAGAAAGGGACTGTATAAAATTGAAACTAGCTAAAGTTAGAGATCCCATCGAAACTAGGTCTCGAATGAAGGGAAATAAGCAAGGAGAAGGCTCTGAATTATGGCAGGTAGTTAAGGATATACAACCTGTAGAAGAGGAAATATGCCCACTTATAGAAGTTCTGAACCCTCAGGCAGGACAGGAGGATCAGGCTCAACTATCTTAGTGCATCGACCCTGGACTCCGGAAGATATCCAGAAAGCTACAGGAGGGATTCCCCATCCGAAACTTAATTTCAGAAAATTCTCAGAAGATTTACAAGGAATGAGGCTAAGTTATAACTTGAATGGGGAAGAGATAGAAAAAGTAATTCGACAGATTGTAGGACCAGATTGGTACATGATTTGTGGCAACTGGAATCCTTGTGAAGCTGCACAAAAACCTCTTCCACACAGCAGCGCAGAATTAGACACTAGAGTTAAGGGACTTACATACCGCATCTCTGAGAAATGGAAACATAGAGCAGACTGGACTTGCATTAATCAAGGTGTCCAGCAGGAGGGTGAATCAGTCGACCAATACTTTGCTAGACTGTTAGAGTGTTTTAACAACCACTGTGGAATGCAGGTTCCCAAAGATCATAAACAAGATTCCCCATATGAACAGCAGTTAAAAAATGCATTTTTAAAAGGTAGTAGTGCACCTATAAGCAGTTTCATTACAAAACACATGGTCGACCATCAAACAAGCAGATTACACTCACTGCTTGAATATGCTAGACATGCCGAAAGGCATTTCAATAGCAAAAAGAAAAAGAAGGCTCAGGTATTCTCTGTGGAAGATGGAGCAGACGTTTATGTAGTACACCCCGGGAAAAGGGTAAGAAGAATGCGGGGAGGTAGACAGTCTGATCAGTGATCAGAAGATTTTGAAGGATGCAAAAACAGGGGAGAATGTTTTAAATGTGGTAAAAAAGGACATTTGGCAAAGGATTGCAGAAAAAACAAGAAGGCAACAACGGAAGATAAGGAAGGTGAGGACTGACTATATGATAGTCAGGAATCACTAGAAAGGACTAGTAAAGAAGGAACAAATGAGGGTGTGAAAAGGAAGTAGAGGAAGTACAAAGTAATGACAATACAGAAGATGAAGTACTAGACTTAACTTTGTGAGCTTGGAGCTCTATTTAACAGATATAAAGCCAGAAATTACACTTTGGTGGAAGGCAGAAGTTAAATTTCTATGTGACTCAGGGCATCATGAACCTGATACATCCCTCAAATTGCCCTGAAAATCAGGAGTCATCTGACTACATATTGATCAAAGCAGCTAGTGGGCAACTATATTGGGAGCCCCTCTCCCACAATATCACAATAACTGATCCTGTTTCAGGATTGACACAAAAAGGTAAAATTGTAGTTTCTGCGAAATGCCCTGTTAATCTCTTGGGCAGGGATCTCATGCAGTTATTTGATATAGCAGTGGTTCTGACTATGCAGGGTATGGAAGCACAGTGATGAGCTGACACCTTTGTGGTGCAATCGGGGGATGAGACATTTTATTGGTACAGTCAGGACCTGGTTACGACTGGTCCAGGGACTGTGACCAAAGAACTGATGAATGTAGCCATCAGTAAGTTTCCCTCCCTTGACATTGATAAACAGCACCTGTTGCATTGTATCCTGTATTTTTTAACACACCAGGCCCTAATAATGAGTATGAAAAAGAATTATTTAAGCATCGTACAAACAGATTGGTACTGAGAAACTTATACTGGGACGCAGAACGGAATAGTGTAGCCAGCTGTTCGCTGCCCCAGGAATTCTTGACACTCTATAAGTCCAACTGACTACCACATGTAAGCTTGACTAAGAATAAAAACATGCGGTGGGAAGACCTAGGGGAGAGAGTTACAAGATGGGAAAAACAAACAGAATTGGAATTGTCAGGACAGGGGATACAAGTACAAAAATTGAATTGGGTGACTCAAGTTAGCCCAGCTGTACATCTGCAGTCTCGCTGAGAAAGATGATGGATACTCCTGTTGACAGAAGAAGAAAAAGCCTTATGAGATATACCAGAGACCCTCTGGTCAGCAGGAAAATCAGATGTAGGACTTATCCGTACTGCAGGTCCAGTTAGTATCACACCAAAATCAGCATTTTAGACCACAAAAAAGACAGTATCCCTTGAGAAAGGATGCAGAGGCAGGAATAAAAACCTATCATAGCAGCATTACTTAAGGAAGGGGTGTTAGTAGAATCCCCTGATTCTCCGTGTAATACACCCTTATTTCCAGTTAAAAAAGCCAATGGAGAATGGCGTATGGTTCAGGATTTGCAAGCCGTAAATGACGCCGTAATACCAAGGGCACCTACAGTGCCGGATCCACACACCTTGTTGAATGATTTAAAACCTCAGCAAGAATATTTCTCTGTGGTAGATATTAGTAATGCATGCTTTTCAATACCAATGCACCCAGACAACCAGTATTGGTTTGCATTCACATTTTAGGGAAAAAGATGCACATATACACGACTACCACAGGGATATTGTGAGAGCCCTACTATATTTTCACAAGAAATGTCAAGTAATCTAGCTGGATTTAACCCACCAAGGGGTAGTCAGATCTTACTTTATGTTGATGACATTCTATTAGCAGCCCCCACCCTGCAGGATTGCAGGAAAGATACAGTAGCACTTCTACAATTCCTAGCTGCTGAAGGACACAAAGTGAATAAAAGCAAACTGCAACTTTGGAAAAAACAGGAAAATACTTGGGATATGTAATATCCATGGGAGGTAGAACTTTAGATGAGGACAGAAAAGTAGCAATTTTACAGGCGCCGAAGCCCACCACCAAGAAGGAAACGATATCCTTCTTGGGAACGACTAATTTTTGTTGAAGCTGGGTTCCAAACTATGCCTTGGAATCTGCAACTTTAACTGACCTTATTTACAAAACACCTATGGCAGCACAGGACTTGTTACAATGGACAACGGAGGCAGAATCTGCTTTCTGTAAACTGAAACAGTTAATAGCCTCCTCTTTAGTTCTAGGTTTGCCTAATTACCATAAGCATTTTTTCCAGACTGTAGATTGCAAGCAGGGTTATATGATAGCAGTACTAACACAACAACATGGGGATAAGCAACGTCCCATTGCTTACTATTCATCACAATTAGATCCAGTCCAGTGGCACGATCTTTGCCACACTGTGTGCAGGCAGTAGTCGCGGCAGCAATGGCAGTGCAGGCTTCGGCTTCAGTAGTCTTGTTTCACCCACTCCCTCTAAGGGTACCTCATGAAGTTGCGATTATTTTATTACAAGAAAAAGTAGCATATCTCTCTCCTGCTAGGCATCTCTCCTGCATGACCATATTGTTGAGCCAACTTCATATGACACTTGAACGATGTACAACCTTAAACCCTTCTACCCTGCTCCCAACTGCTGCAGATGGCACACCACATCGCTGCGTGCAAATAATCGAGCAGAAGACATTACCTAGAAAAGACCTCATGGATGTCCCCTTGGATAATGCCGAGGTGACATACTATGTGGGTGGCTCATGCAAAAGGGGCCCTGCAGGACAGAACCTAGTAGGATATGCAGTTGTCTCTGATACTGAGGTTATAGAAGCAAAATCTTTACCACATCATTTATCTGCACAGGCAGCAGAATTGATTGCCCTGACACGGGCATGTACCTTAGCGAAGGGTAAATGTGTTAATATCTTCACTGATAGCCATTATGCTTTTTCCACTGTGCATGTGTTTGTACAACAGTGGAAAAACCGAGGAATGATAACATCTACTGGCAAACCTATAAACCATGCGCAGTTAATTTTAGACCTTTTAGAATCCATTCAGTTGCCTCGACAGGTGGCCATTTGCATATGTTCAGCTCATACCAAACAATGAGATATAATTTCAAAAGGTAATGAAAGAGCTGATACAGCTGCAAAACAAGCAGCTACAGAGGTATTCCTTCTAGATAAGGAATTACAACCCTCTGAAATTCTGAACTTAGATATGTTAAAAACAATGCAGACACTTACTACACATGCAGAAAAACAGCGCTGGATGAAACGAGTAGCAGTCCTCGAAAAGGGGCTGTACATCTCTAAAGAAGGAAAACCAATACTACCTTCTAACTTGTTCCGCTATGCGGCATTGTTGAGCCATGGGCAGTGCCATGTCTCAACAGGGGGGATGGTACAGCTGGTGAACCAGGTGTTCACAACGTATGGATTTACAAACTATTCTAAAAAATTTTGTTTAATGTGTCAGATTTGTAACAAACATTATGCACAGGGGGCAATAAAACCTGAACGAGGGAATTCTCCCACACCATGATATCCATTTCACACTATCTGTATGGATTTTATAGAACCTAACAAATGTGAAAACAAGAAATACTGCCTTGTCATTATAGATATGTTCTCCAGGTGGGTGGAAGCTTTTCCAACCAAAAATCCAGATGCAGCTACAGTAGCAAAAGTACTTGTCAAGGAAATTATTCCTAGGTTTGGCATCCCAGAGAGAATCTATAGTGACAATGGCACACACTTTGTAAATCAAACTATACAGCAACTGAGTAAATTCTTTGGTATTTCTTTGAAAAATCATTGTGCATATCATCCGCAGTCTGCAGGGCTGGTTGAAAGGCATAATGGTATACTAAAAAGCAAACTGAGGAAATTGATAGCTGAAACAGGAAAAACATGGCTGTACTGTTTACCCCTGACACTGTTGAACATGAGAACTGTCCCTACAACAAAAGGACTGACTCCTTTTGAAAAACTGTATGGAAGGGCTTATTATACCCCCCAGTGGAAACCTCTCATGTCATCAGACCAGGAAGATGATATTTACACTAGCTGAATATAATAAAAAGTTGTTGAGTTCTAAACATCTGTTGCAGTTTAATTCTGTTTCAGGTCAGAAACAAGCCAAAACATCGGAAGTGGCAGTGACGCCAGGAGACTGGGTGTGGATCAAAATCGTGAAGTGAAAGAACTGGGCATCACCAAAGTGGGAAGGCCCCTACCAGGTGCTTCTGTCGACACCTACTGCAGTCAAGATAGCAGAGCAAGCTTTGTGGATACACCTGACGCACTGCAAGCTGGTGAAAAACTTCAAGCTGGACAAAGACCTTACCTCTCCATTGGGACCTTAAGCACAAAAGTCTGGCTACAAAGGGGGGTCAGATCAATAGGAACTGATCCGTCTCAAACCCAGTGAAGCAATCATCAGTGCTAAAGGTCCTACAGGGCAGAGAGTAAGATCATGTGTCCTGAACAAAAATGACTGAATCAAGAGAGACTGAAATACATCCTTTTGAAAGAACCAGAGAAAACAGGAATACAGAACAACCATTTCCACAGAAGTATTACATGACCATCCTGTTGACTGTACTGGTAAAAATAATCTTTTTATTGTGGCCATTTCTTTTCTCAGCCATGCAAGTAGAATTAAATAAACATGCAGAGTGGCACCCGAACTTCAATACCTACCAGGCAATCAAATACGTGTATGCTGAAACCTTTAATGTTTCAAATTGCTGGGTCTGCACAGCTCTACCAACAGCATATGGGGGTTACTGCTAACTTCAGTTTCCCTAGGGGCTAATAAGACCTGGGAAAACCTAATTCATGACACATCGAATGTCACACCAAAAGATAAAGTAGCATTGCACTTGTCTATTCGTCAAAAGGGAACTGTGTGTTTTTATAAGAATGATACAGTCAAGGTAGGATGGAGCCATTGCAATGTAACAGTTCCCTATAGATGCTACACTAAACCTAATAGCACCAGATCCTATTGCAACATACACTATGATTCATTTGTCGAACTGATGCATAGGACAATCAAAGAAGTAAAACGTGATACTGTTCTCTACAAACAACTGTCCATAATTGACAGAAAAATGTTTCACGCAGGACAAGGGTATGTTTATAGTAAAGTTACTACTAAAGTGGAAGATTGTTATTTTATATGTGGAAGAAAAGCATATAAATGGCTACCCGAAAACTGGTCCGGCAGTTGTTTTTTGGGGTACCTGGTTCCGGCCATACGACACACGACAGTTTTACCTCAAGGGAAAATTCAAAATGTCTGAGAAATCAAGAAGCCTGTTAATCCAGTGGGACAAATCAATGCACCCTGGAAATGCCATCATGACTTAGGCCCTGGGAATAACAAAGGACTGTCGCACATGGATCTGGGTGATGACGTCATATCATGAGCAGGCATTCTACCAGCATATGGAGCAACGAAATCGATCTGGGAGCTAAGAAAATTGTCTAAACCACTCAAAATAATGAGTAATGCAACCTTTTCTGCCCTAGAATTGGTAACTGATGAACTATGAGAACAGTGGTACTTCAAAATCGCATGGCTCTTGACTTCACCCTAGTGGCGAAAGGAGGTACGTGTGCTTTAATCCAGGAGGAGTGCTGTTCATACATTCCTGACTACAGACACGAGATAGACAATCATCTTGAAGTAATTCAGCAAGTGTCGGCCATGACCAAACCAGGACCAAATCCATTGACGGACTTTTTTCAGAGATGGTTTGGGGGCTGGGGCAGCTTCCTGATGAACATTCTGATTGCCATCTGTGTAGGGATTGCCTTACTGATGGTGTGTGGGTGCTGCTGCATCCCCTGTATAAAAGGACTAGTTAAGAATATTGTAGACACTTCAGTTTCAGAAACTTTATACCAGGATGCTGAACTCGAAGAATTACTCAAAAACTGAAAAATGCTTTCACGGGCTTAAACTAAATGACTCTCTAACTGCAAATCCTAAGTAAAAAAATGGTTATGAGAAGAAAAACTATTTATGCTTGATTTGAAGGTAGAATAAAGTATTAAAAGGGGGGAAATGTTAAGAAAATGTATAAATGTGCAAGCTTAGATGCATTTAGGGTTAAAAAATAAAATAATATGTTTATTCTGCTTATTCTCTGTGAAATATGTGCAGCTGCAGGAAACTTTGATAAGAGAACAATTGATGCTTGAAAGTATACCATAGTCAGCAGAATGTCTATTCAGGCTAGGCCAGGGTTGTATCTTTACCCTAGGCATATGTATCATATCAAGAACTGAACAGCTGAAGAAGTGTGACAACCAAAGAGTGGCTGAAATTAGCCCAAGGCCAAGTTGTTTTTCTCAACGATGTTTTTGCAAGACAGCAATTTTCTGACTATGTCAGCAGCAAATCTAACAATGTCTTTCTTTCTGACCATGTCAGCAGTAAAACTAACAATATTTTGTTGTATACATGCAGAGAAACTGTATAAGAATAGCATGCTGAACTATGGAAAATCAGACAAACCTTGTGCATACATGCTTTGTCTCCTTGCTGCAAGTAATAAGGGTGCCTTGCTTGAACCTTATGTGCATTGATCTTTGTGTTTTCCTTTACAATGAACAAAGGCCCAAAGATAGGAACAGCTTTTAAATATTGCACTTATCAACTTAGAAAGTTATGATAATAACAGGATTTGTGCTAGCATGCATTTTCTGAAAGGCATGAAGCCTGAAACTCAAATGTATGTCATTATTTACTGAATTCACCCCTTAATGATTTGCAAGAAAACTACAAATTCTGTGAGGAAACAGACCAAAAAATATGAGGCAAAAATCTGGGGATTATGTGAAAATATAGGCAGCTGAGAGGTATTGTCCTACCTATACTGTACATCATTCTTTTTCCCCCTTTTGTTCGACTTATTCACCCTCAAATACCTTTGACTTCTGTTTCTCTGCTCTAGCTCTCTCACCATTGTACCTCTTGTAGGACATCTTGCTTTCTGTTGAAAACAGCAAAAATATGTGGTTGCCTGTACACTTCATCAGATCTGAAAGGCAGTTCTCTCACTTCTGAAACATGTTGTAAAGCCTGTGTTAGTGTCATTCTGTCTATTATTGTTGTTTGACATTGGGGGCTTTCTCCCTGGGCCTCTATTGAAAGTGGGTTCTGCACCCAGTCTAATTTCCACAGTAAATTAAAGCAATAAATAAAATAAATAATAAATAAAATGCCAAGGTCACTAATGACTGTCCATTTTCTAAGAGGAGCTATTTATGTGTAGGTGAATCAATGTCCATGTTTAGCAAAGGTCACAATATTATGTTTCTTGGTATTTAACTTAAAATAATGGTCATGGCAGCATTTATTTGTACATGTTGCACCCCCCTGGAGAGCTTTGAAGTCACCTGGAGAGTTTGATCACTCATCTGCAGACTTGGCCAGTCACAGGCTCTTGATATCGACATTGATATCAGGGAAGTTAATGCTAAAGTGTAGTGATCTAGGTACTGATCCCTGATGGATAATGTTAATAAAGACTCTTTTTAAGGAGAGAGTGACCCCTTACACTAACTGATCGGGTTATATCTGCAAATGTACCTGACCCGGCACTTAACAACAGCTGGAGAGACCCCAGAAGTACCTCACCAAGAGGATCAAGGGTCTCCAACATATGTCATATGCTGCCATGCTAAAGAAACTCCAGCTCTATTCAGTAGCATACCGCCTGCTCAGAGGTGATCTGTGCCTGACGTACAAGGCCATGTCCAACCAGGAATTGATGGACATGCTCCACCTCAAAAAATCCAAATCCATTAGAACCACGAGAGCTAAAGATTTAAATCTCGGCACAAATATGAATAGAACATGCTGGAGGGACAGATTCATAACTTAGAGGCTTCCCACACTCTGGAACAGAATCCCAGTTCATGTTAGGCAGAGCCCCTCACTGACTCTCTTCAAGAGAAATCTTGACGAGTGGATGGGAGATCATAGGTTTACCCCGGGGGTTATCCCTGTGTCACTACTAGACAGAGGCACAGTAAACTAATTTTAATAAGTAAGGGGGTCTTCAATGTGCCAGTACTAGACAAAGGCACAGTATTCTAAATTTATTCTGTACACTTTAGTACCACAACATGGGGTGGCGAAAGCCACATCACTAGGGCTAGGCTTACAAATGCCCCAGGGCAGATAGCCTAGTACTAAACTATGAAACTATGAAACTAAACCAGTTTGCTATCCAGCAGATTACATAAGGGTTTACATTTACTTTGTTTATCTAGTCTATAATGCCAAATTGTAGGATGGTGCCAAAGGCCTTTGCTAGGTTGAGATAAGTTGTGTGTACTGATTTGCCTGCATCTAGTGAATCAGTGACTTACTCAAAGAATTCCACTAAGTTTAGGAGGTAAGATTTAACTTTTTGCAAACCCAGACTGGTTTTAGACAAGGAATTATAGACCATTGAGACCCTTATTTATACATTCTATAATGATGTGTCTTACAGATAAGGCCTGTTAGTATTATAAATTCAAAGTGCCAGGGTCAGTGTGGGTCATATCTTCTGGATTGGGATTACTAGAGCAGTTATTCACACCTCAGGCATGAATATCATGGAGAGTCCAAGACTGAATGCATTTAAAAGCGAGTCCATAAGGCTGTGTTTGGTGGAGATAAGAAAGCAGCCTGGCACATTGTCTGGACCCAAAGTACTAGTAATATTTGGCCTAGGAGAGCGCTCTTAGGGCTTACTCCAAAGTGATCTGAAGGGGTGTATGGGGATGCTAATAAGCAGGGCAAAATTGGGAAACAAGGGTGTAAAGTTAAAGCTATATTTATCAGGTATGATGTTGGCTTTATCTTCTAAGGATGTGTATGTGTTGGTGTCATATATATTAGCTCTGCAATGCTAGTTATCACTTTTACGTTTCTGACATAGCTGAAAAAGGTGTTATGGTTGTCCTTTACATAGATAATTTTTTGTTCATATACATTTTTGGAAAATTTGATTTTGTTTTTTGAGGCTATACTCATCTAGTTAGTTCTTTGGGTGAAACTTGGTGACTATTTTTGGTATAAGTGACATCAAGAACAAAAAGGAAACCAACGCCCTGTATCAACATGTGTTGAAACATGACCTTGCCCAGTTCTCTTCTATGATTATTGATAGAATCATTGGGGACAGAAGCAATACACAAGGATGGCATAGCATATTAAATCATAAAGAAAAATACTGGATCATCACTTTGGGTGCACTTTTCCCACCGGGCTTGAATGACCATTTATAATTTATTCTTTATCATGAAGGATATGGCTTTTGCTATTGCTAACAAATATTATCCCTTAACATGGGAATTGTATGACTGGTTAATACCACAATTTTTATGGGAACACATACATTCCTTTTTGTCATTTTTATTTTATATATATATATATATATATATATATATATATATATATATATATATATTATGTATATAATATTGTTTTTTCATGTTTATCATTTAAAAATAGAGGACATAGTGGTTTCACTAATATTTTTGTCAGCATATATATCTATTATAGTAGTTCTGTCTTATGTATCATAATCTCAGATATTATAGCTTCTTATGTTAGGTTTTTGGTCATAATATGGATTATTGTTTTAATGTATAACCTGTTCAGGATCTCTTTATATTAATTATTAACCTTGTCACATTTATAAATTCATTGTTCAGGTATTTGATATATCTTTTTATCAGCTCATGTATATATAATAGGTTGTGGGAACATACCATGGTTTCATTGGTGGAGGTTACTTATAAATATGTATCTATCGAGTGATTATGTATGTCCATTTATTCACACTGAAGAAGGCATGGATTTGCCAAAACCGGTCTGTGGTTAATAAAGTTTCATCACTCTTATTTTCAGTTTTTGTGCTCTGTTCGCATACACCAACTGCTGTCCACTTGTGTTTTATACTTGGTACTTTCCGGCTGTGCAGAACCTACATGCACAGCATTTTCATTTGACAAGTATCAGCCCCATAATCTCTGTGGCATGTGCAATAACTGCATAAAGCTGTAGTGTAGCATACAAGTTAGGTCAGAGTTCTAATCCCAGACCTGGAAGCTGTGTGTGTAGAGATTAATGATTTTGAGGCCATTCACAGTCACTACACCTCCTATTGCCCTACTTTAGCAAGCCTACTGATATCAGTAACCTTGAAATACCCCTTTGTATAAGGGCCAGCCCTATAGGCTCTGTGGCACGTGCAATAACTGTGTAAGGCTATAGTGTAGCTTACAAGTTAGGTAGGAGTACTAATCCTAGACTTGGCAACTGTGAAACTATGTGTGTGTAGAGATTAAGGATTCTGAGGCCATTCACAGTCACTACAACTTATATTGCCTGACTTTAGCAAGCCTGCTGACATCAGTCACCTTGAAATACCCCTTTGGACAAGGACCAGCCCTATAAGCTCTGTGGTGTGTGTGATAACTGTGTAATGTTATTGTGTAACATACTAGTTAGGTAGTTGTTCTAATCCCAGACATGACAGCTGTGAAACTGTGTGTGTGTGTGTGTGTGTGTGTGTGTGTGTGTGTGTGTGTGTGTGTGTGTGTGTGTGTGTGTGTGTGTGTGTGTGTGTGTGTGTAGAGATTAATGATTTTGAGGCCATTCACACTCACTACACCTCCCATTGCCCTACTTTAGCAAGCCTGTCATTCACCTTGAAATACCCCTTTGGAAAAGGGGCCAGACTTATAAGCTCTGTGGTATGTGCCATAAATGCAAGACAATGTAGTAGCAGTAACTACACAGGTATGGGTTTGAATCTCATCTGTGGCAAGTGTTTGTATATCTGCCTTCAAGATTTTGGCCCCATTTACAGATAGTACAAATCTCAGAGCCTGATTTTAGCAGTCCTGCAGATATCATCCACCTTACAAGTACCTGTTGCCAACCCTAAACCATGTCAAGTCAGTGGTGCATGTAATAAATGCATAACCATAATGGTCCGTAAAGATTGCTAGATAAAGGTTTGATCCTCACCCCTGGCAAATGTAAATGTGCGATTAGGGTAAAATTATTTTTGGGATCTCTCACCCAGTACATCACCCAATGCCAGTATTTACAAGGGCTGGTGATCTTCCTCACTTTAGAAGTACCTTGGGACAACATCCACCCAATAAGCTCCTTGGCATGTGCAATAAATACAGTACACTGTAGTAGCAATACATAGCCCAATGGGGCATTAAATCTCAGTACTGGCAAGTCTGTGTGTCTGTCATCAGTATCCTGTGTGGAGGTTGCTGTGACTGTGTAATAACAGGATGCATTGCAGTGTGGGTTTTGCTAAATTATTATATTGAGGACCTACTATATGTCACAATGTCCACCTTACAAGGAGAACCGATGTCAAACACCAGAGGGGCTGGTGTAGACAATCCATAGCCCTACATGTGACATTATGGATCGGTGAACAATATAAGGAACCCTTGTAGTACCCGGAGAACACTGTCCACCCATGTCTCCTCCACAAACACACTTGGCTAGGCAACAGCCATTATGTTGGTAGTTCCCTGCATATTGCTTCACAGATAGTAACCACAGTGTGATTGCAGTGAACTTCATGCCTGTTGACCACAACAGTGCCACTGACATCAGAAAGTACTGTGATGTGTAACATCCCCGACTGTGTGTTATCCAGCAAGTAAAAGGACATGACACCCTGTTCCATCCCTACAGTAGGCAAATAAATGCTTACAATGGTCCTTTTGCTATGTTCCCCACTGGACATCTGCAACAACTGTAGAGTCTGCAACTGTAACCCACAAAGGGAATACCATGCCTTATACTCATGCCCTGTATGGACAGATGCCACTAACTCCACTGAACACCTGTATCATGCTGTCAATGTAGGTGCACGCATGACCTCAGTTCCATAGCCAGGTCTCCACAAATGAGGTCAGGAATGCTACATCAGAAGATAACAATCTGTACACAGAACATACCCCAGAGACCTCAAGTACACTTCACATGTTAAAGAATATGCATGTGGGACATGTGCACAACCCAGGTACTGTCCATGTCATGGAATATAGATCACATACATGGGAAGCAGTGCACATCACTGCCCACCCACAATAGTAACCCAGATGAGTAGATGGTGAATACAATACCCACCTGTGGGTACCACTCCAGAGACTACACCCTTGAACCACACTGGAGACCATTGTCATGTGACCTGATGCTAAGGTATTCCCTTTGCCTAGCCTTGTGCAGCCATCAGGCTCATTCACCTACTACACACCTGTGAAGCAATGAACCTATGCATCTCAGTGCTGGTAAGTGTGTGTGTGTGTGTGTGTGTGTGTGTGTGTGTGTGTGTGTGTGTGTGTGTGTGTGTGTGTGTGTGTGTGTATGTATGTGTATATGTGTGAGATTAATGAATTTTGAAGCCACTTCACAATATCTACACCTTCCACATTGAGGCTATTTTAAGCATACTTATATGAAGTGTCATTCACCTTAGGAAATAATCCTTTGGCCGTGTATTAGCCATATAAGCTCTGTAATAGCTTGTGTTAACTGCACTAATATTTGTGATGTAGAAAAGCTAATTAATTGTGTAATGGGGTTCTAAACTTGAACTTATTAGGCTGGCTTCAACGATGATGATAATGTGTATGTGTTTCCTAAGGTGTGCTTCGCCTCTCCATTGACCGCCCACTTGCTTTTGCCGGACATTCACGTGTGGCCACTACACTTCCCTTATCCTTTCTTTACGCACTGTTGCTTTGATGTCCGCCACTCCTTCGGGAATACCTTCTTGGACAACTCCTCAGCATAACAGGCTCTGTGGGTACGTGCGCTTAACTGCATAGCACTGTAATAGCAATAAATAGTTAGGTAGGGTTGAAACTCAGTACTGTTAAGTGTGTGTTTTGTCTGTGTGTCCATAGAGTGTATCCTGTGTTGGGGAGTATTACTGACAGGATCCATTCACAGTGTGTGTTTTGCTGCTTCATTATGGCTGAAGAACCTACTTATGTCCATTGTCCATTACAAGGCCAACAGTTTTTCAAAACACTGTAGAGGTTGTTGTAGACAGTCCTCAGCCATAAATGTGTACAGCCATCTGCATTACGGATACTGTGACAATATGGATTAGTAAACAAATAGCAAACGGCTATTTGCTAATACCCAGATACCTCTCTCTTTCACCCACGGATCACTACACCACATGGTTGGCTCTTGCTCTCCTACACCCTTCCCTTTCTTACTTTCATCTCTGCTCTCCATCTCTGTCTCTCTCTCTTCATAACTGCTCTCTCTCTGGTGGATGTGGAAGGCATCTGTTTTTCATAGGCAGCAGCTTGAGTTTACTGTAGAGGAATGCTCATGATCAACTGATGGCCTGGCTGCATGAATTTTGATCCCCCCCTTGCTTTAATTGCATGTGGAAAGCTGTTGTATCATTCTACTGTAATGATTGCATGGAAACTTATACTCCTAAAACTAAGCACCTCATGCAAATTGTGTTGGCCTTTTCCTTCACTGTAGACAGGACTTCATGTGGGTGTTTGTTGACAGCATTACAGAGAGTGGAATTGGAAGCCACCTCTTACAACATACACTGTGAGAGACAGGCCAACAAACAGGAGGAGATGTTCCAGACATGGGGACAGAGTCTTGAAAGTATTGCTTGTTCTACATTTGGCGTAATGTTGGTTTAACAGAAGGTTTGTTCTAGCCGGATATGGATGTTCTTCATGATTTCAAGATCTGGCATGACAGTGTTATGGTGGTTGAGGAAACTCACCTGTAAGACAATCTTCAAGACTGTCCAGAGTTTGGATTCTTACATGTGGTGTGTTACTCACACATTTCCTATCTTGGAGATATGCAGTAGCGTACTCTGAGTGATTGCAATCAGTGCATGGTGACACATCCATGTGCGTTGCAGCGTCATATCCACTGGAGAACAGATATGTCACAGCAAACCCTGTTACACCCAGGAAATTTCTCGGTGCAATTATCCGGCAATATGTCAATATTAGCCCCTGTGTTTATTAAACTCTGTCTAGTCTGTCACCCTTTGTCCATATGTCATGCAGTAAGAGGTGCATATGATACAGTACATCGGTATTTACTGACATCATACCTGATAACAAGC
>NC_056741.1:1391254344-1391271658 GCF_019279795.1 Protopterus annectens
CAGTCCTGATGCTGTGATGTGCATTGTACAGCCCAGATTTGCTGTCCTACAATATCCTTCCTCCTACTGTGGCACACTACTCTGTGGTTCTCACGTATGTCGTGTAGGTCATTCCTCGGCGTAGTACCGCTACGCTTTGCTCCATCCTTACGCTGGCGCCGTTTTGCGATTCACTATTATCTGCCTCATTTGCATGGAATTGACTACTAATACCTGGTTACGGCGCCGGACACCGCCACCACTCCTTGACAACCATTGCGCTGGGGTTGCAGCTTTACATACATACTATGGTGTGTGGTGGCTGTGCAGCTGATTTGTGTTCTACTGCTCTTTCGGACATTGTCATATTAATTCATTACTATATAACATCTGTGCACACATCGCGGAGGACTGCAGTTCTTTCTACGTACGTGCCATTTATGTCAGTTATTACATTTTGTGCATATTTCGTTTGGACATTGTCGGTGGCTTTCCACATTGGCATATTGCACCTATATGATACCTGACTTTGACAGCCTTCCGTTACTCCTCCCGTATGTTTGGGTAAATGTAAACCTCTTTTTGGTTTACATTGCCGTCTTACGCTTCGCTTCGCGCCACTGTGGATCGCTATTTGCCCTCATTTGCATGGTGCAATACCGCACACAGTGTGTTTTGCATACCCACGCGGGACGGTCCGGCGCACGCCGGTAGTGCACGTGGAATTCATTCATACCTGAATCGCTAAGCAGCCATATTTGGCGTTATAACGCCGACGCTATGCTGGCGCCTGGCGCAAGGTTCATGAATCCCGGGGTTAATATTGATTGCCTGTTTACTGTGATACTTAATGGATAAGGGGTGCAAGCAATTAGGGTTTCTTAAGTAATTATAGTAATTTGGGATGTGCCTTTATTAATGCCATATGTGAACTGATGTACTTCATTTTGCAAAATAATGTATTTTTATATCAGCATGGTTTCTTTAGGTTTCTAGGATAGCTACGTGGTTTCCAATGGTTAACACCTACATAAATTTAGTGATGTCTCAATCAATGGGAACAGGACTATCTTAATGGTGAAATGAATATCTTTAGGAATAAGATCTTACTTTATAATCATTTTATAGAATACATTTAGTCTGTTATGGAATGGTACTATAGATGAGTTAATGTTTTATGATTTAAAAACCGTGTCACAGAATTTATATGAAGTTTAAGATGTGTTCATCAGAATATAAATTGAATGTTTTAGATGTATATATTATGAAGGATATAAAATAGAAACTGATATATATATATATATATATATATCGGAAAGATATGAGGAAGTTTAAAAATGTACACAAAAACAGCATGCATCCAAACCATATTTTTATAGGATCATAGGAGGTTACTAGTCTAATGGCCCCCTGGGGCCCTTACAAGCCTAGCCAAGAGTTTATCCCCCAAAAAGAAACCTCAGTCAGCCCCTGTCAATGAGGGACAAAGATGGAACTTTATGAGTGGTCAGATAATAGTGATGACAGTTATGGTAGTATGCGGTAATATGGTTATATTAGATAGCTGCTGTTGTCCTTCTGTTTGGTGACTGCTTAAATGGTTTTCTTGACTGGTTCTATTTCCCATGAGAAGGCAGTCCACACCAGGAATGTGTCCAAAATTTTTCATTAGAGAATAAATGTTGACTCCTCAAATTTTTTTCATTGTTGTATTCAGTGTTGATTAATGTATTTATTAGTTATACCGACTGATGCAAGGGACCATTTTTAGCCACGACCATGGTCTGCATCATAAATACAATGAGAGAGAGAGAGAAAAACTAGAATAGATTTTGTATTGTTAAGTTAAAGTACAATAACACAGTGGTAAAGTCTCTGCGTCAAAGCTTTGGGGTTGAGAGTTCAGTCCTGACTACTAGTCACAATGTCTGTGGAGTTTCTGTTCTTTCTGTCTGTTAATGATTATCATTTTGTAGTTCTGATTTTCTTAAGTTTCCTAAAATTTGCTGGCTGACTGGTTACACTAAAGTGTGTGTGCCTCTGTGTGTATGGGATAGGTAACATACCCCTCAACTGCCAAGGTTTTTTCCGAATGTTCAGATTTTTTGCCCCATATTTTTGTTTTTTCCTCATAAAAAGACTGAAGTTGCTAAATGACAGATAATTGAGGTTTAAACTTCATATCCTTTAGAAAAATGCATACTAACAGAAATCCTGTTATTCTAGCAAATTTCTAAGTTCATGCCAGAATTATTTATAATCTGTTCCTATTTCTTTTAGACTTTGTCCTGATTTCTTACACTAAAAGTTTGAGGTGTGTGTGGGAGAGACAGTGAAATGCCCTAGTTAGGGTTAGCAAGTGGCTAGTAATTTACTTGGGCTCAAGCCCTGTACCTTAGCTACAGGAAACAAGAGCTTGAATCATCTACCTGTGCTTAGCAAATGTTACCACTATTGTGTTTAGAGCAGTGTTAGTAGCACAGCAGGTAGCATACTTTTGTTTTGATGTAGAAGGTCGTGGGTTCTACATTCCCACAGCATGCAGATGGATTGCTGATACTGTGCTGGATTGTGGGGTGCTTTGTATACAAGCTGAGTTACATCAGTATAACCGGATGTAAGACCGTCATGATGCCGGAATGTAATGATGGCTACTGTTTGAAAACTATGCTTGTGATAAAGCGCTTTAAAGCATTAAATTTAATAATTCATTTTTTAGGATACATTGCGGATGATGTATTATTCTATTTCTGAATATACTCTGTAGTTGCCTGAGTGAGATAAAAGTTATTACTTGCAGACTACTACCAGCATGGAGCTACCATATATTTTGGACATACTTCCTGGCTTTGTCAGTCATGTGTGGAATTTAAGTGGGAGGTAGGGCTCAGTAATAAAGAAGTGTTATACTATTTTTACTGAATTACTCAGGTCTTCTCCTAAAAGATAAGTCTGTGTTACATAACAGCTGCACAAGGTAATACAATGAATGCCTACTCAACAGGTTATGTGCAGCAGTTATCACCTCGGTCTGAGCATGCATAACTTTGCAGTAATGAAATGCAGGTCATTATGACATTAACAATAAATGCAGTTTAAATATAGCACTAAGTCATTAACACTTTTCAGGTATTATTCTCAGCAGCTGTCACTGTTATTCACATAAGTAGAAGTCGTTGTCACATTGATGAATGCACAAGCCAGAGTTGGGTTTTGGTCTACATGGAGTCATTTCAAGCCACCCCCCACCACTTTCTTTCTGTCATTTTTACAATTTGTTTGATATACAGTAAAGTCCCATTTGTGGTTATATGCTTCATATTTTTGTGAACTACTGCAATTGAACATCGTATCATGTAGTAATTTCCTGTATCGCACAGTCACTATATTACATTACGTCCGTCCTTGAGCCCTTATGTCCATTGCTGAATGTACACATGTAAAGAGAAAAGGTAGAGGTAAGGCAGACTGCTGACACTGACAGAGGTCATGAGACAGCAGTGGTATCAGCAGTGTGAACAGGTAGCCAGCACAGGTATTGGACACATCAGATGTCCTCATGTGCCACTGAAGTCCCATGCCTGCCCTGGGGTCATTAGTGGAGTGGTGGTCCTCACCTGCCTTTTTCTCTTTACATGTGCCCTTTCTGTGCCACCTTGTCAGTGTCCACCCATGCAGTATTTCAGCTAAGGTAAGGTAAGACTGTATCTTCTGATGTTCTCAGTCACTGTGTTTAATTCGGTGGTTTCACGGGTATTAGATATGTACCTCTGTATCATCATCACCAGTTATGTACCTAATGCAAAGAATATTGCCCCTGTGGATAGGATGGAAGATTTGGATGAGCTAACCAGGTAATGCATATGATATACTTATATATGTAGTCTTCCAATGCATCTGTCAAACATCAGTAGTAATCTGTTTACATTTTCTTTCCTGTGCAGGTTTGTCCACCAGAACGACAAGTGGGAATGTGGCCATTCCGACATTCACTGGGCTGCCAGCCATGCCTCCGAAACTGAAAACCGGCACAACTTAAGCTCCCCCACATCCAGTGTGAAGGTATACTGGATTGCAAGAAGAGGTATGCATATAAGCGGAGTACTGCATTTGTTGGAAGAGAAGTGTTCTATCTACCCTGAGCCCGACATCCTTGTGCTGCACATTGGAGGGAATGATGTCATCAGTCAACCACTTGGAAGGCTACGGTTTCAAATCAGAGCAATTTTTGAACACCTGCAGTTATGGTGGCCACATTGTCATTTTGTGTGGTCTGACATAATTCCTCGACAGATATGGAAAACAGCAGACAACCGGCAGCGCACAAGGCCAGACATTTACAGAATGGGTTCATGCATGGCTTGATGCACAGGGTCGGTGGATCTACAATCTGTCATGACAGCATTACCGCAGAAGATGTTCACCTGTTCAAAAGGAATGGCATTCATCTAACTGAGGAGGGCACTGCGCTGTTCTTGACTGACCCCCACAATGGTGTGAGGAGAGCTATGCAGGATTGGTAATATGCAGCTTGTGAGAAGAATGGAAAACACCCATGACCAAGTAGGGACCAGTATGGTAAGTAAAACTATATTATAAAATGTGTTGTGTAAAATATATTTTTCTGAGTTTGGCAAATAACTGTGGTAAGGAGCTGGTGAAGACATTGAGAAAGAACAACTGTTTCAGGAGAGTGCCAGCACATACAATCTAATATGTCAGTAACCATCCTGCAATACTTCTTTTCTAATTCTGCTTTTATCAGGCATCCTGCAATACTTCTTTTTTAATTCTGCTTTTATCAAGCATGTGTAGAGTTTAAATGAAAGGAAGGGCTTAGTAATACAGAACTTGATCCCTTGGGTCCATTGCTGAATGGACACATGTAAAGAGAAAAGGCATAGGTAAGGCAGACTGCTGACACTGAAGGAGGTTGTGAGACTGCAGTGGTATCAGCTGTCTGAGTGGGTAGCTAGCACAGCTATCGAACAGATCAGATGGCCTTGCCTACCACTGAAGTCCCATGCCTGTCCTGGGTTCATTAGTGGAGTGGCGGTCCTTACCTTTTTCTCTTTACATGTACCCATTCAGCAGTATGTTGGTTACACCTAGAATGCGTATATTTACAATCATGAGTCTACATGGTAAAACAACTGCTTCTGAATGCTGTACACATGTACATACATCAGTTTTGTTAGGACTCAGGTTATAGAAATTATGATTTTTTTCATATTTTGGTAAATAACTTTGCAAGGGAGCATGTCAGTGTGCCAAGTAATACCCCATTTTGAAGACAGTATTGCTGGTTCCAACATGGTAAAATAATTGTGCCTGTATGTTCTACACATGTGCAGATATCAAAGTTTGTTTTGGACTTAGGTTATGGAAATTATGATTTTGTTTATATTTTGGTAAATAACTGCAAGGGAGCATCTGAATGTGCCAAGTAATACCTCATTTTGAAGACAGTATTGATAGTTAAAACATGGTAAAAGAATGGTGCCTGTATGTTGTACTTATGTGCAGATATCAACGTTTGTTTCAGACTTACGTTATGGAAATTATGATTTTTTTTCATATTTTGGTAAATAACTTTGCAAGAGAGCATGTCAGTGTGCCAAGTAATACCTCATTTTGAAGAAAGTGTTACTCCTTACAACATGGTAAAAGAAAGTACAGTTGTGTACACTTACCATAAATGTAGATGTTCGAGTGTATTCACTGTTGCAGTCATTACATTTGGGTTATCTGCTTGCAGGTAGTCCTCAGTCGGCCTGATTAACAAAGACTTGGGTCCTGCGTTGGTTGCTGTCCCTTCTTCCATGACGTCAGGTAATCAGGGGTATAAAACATGCAGCCGATGCCATTACATCAGTTTTTCTTGCCCCAGATGTCAGGTGTCCCCCTAATGGGGAGCAATTAAACATAAAAGTACAAAGATATACCTCCAACAAAAAATCAAATACACCAAAAAGGCTTTTAAGCATAGTTAAGGAAAGTAGAGGTATAGTCAAAAGAAGTTAGGGGGCTGGAGGGAGGGTAACCAGGACTGCAACAGTGAATACACTCGAACATCTATATTTATGGTAAGTGTACACAACTGTACTATGTTCTTTGTGTTTCACTGTTGCAGTCATTACATTTGAGTAGATTTCCAAAGCTATGGTTGGGAGGAGGGATTTAGATAGCATCAGGGACAGCTATAAGGCCCTGCAAGACTGCAGTGGCAAAGCCAGCTCTGGATTTAGAGAAAATTGGCAAATGATAATGCTTGGTGAAAGTATGCACAGAACTCCAGGTAGCAGCTTCTAGGATGGCCCTGGTAGGGATGCCTCTGAGAAAGGCTGTAGAGGTAGATGTAGCCCTGGTGGAGTGAGGTCTGATCCCCTGGGAGATAGGTTTTCCATGGTGCTTATAGCAGAAATGAATGCATGGCTTATCCATTTATAAATGGTTTGCTTTGAAATAGCCTTCCCCTCTGCCCCTGCAGCAAATGCCACCAGCAGTTGTTAAGATTTCCTTTGAGGTTTCGTCCTAAGTAGAAACTAAGTTGTCTGTGCACATCTAAGGAATGCAGTATCCACTCCCCTTTACTCTGTGGATTGGGAAAGAAGGCTGGCAAATGAATGGACTGATTAAGAGCCACACTGGATACCACCTTGTGCATGAAGGATGGATTGGTTCTGAGGGACACCCTGTCCGCATGAAAGATGATGAAAGGCTCCACTGTCATAAGGGCCTGTAATTCAGATACCCCTCTAGCTGAAGTGATTGCTAAAAGGAAAGCTGTTTTCCAAGAAAGAAATTTTAAGTCTGCAGTAGCAGCTGGCTCGAAAGGAGGTAGAGTGAGTTTCGCCAAGCCAAAGTTAAGGTCCCAGGCTGGGGATGGAGCTCTCCTGGGTGGTCTCAAATTTTTGGACCCTCTGAGGAACTGCTTGAGCAGTGGGGATGAGAGAAGAGGGAAGGTTCTGTGTTATGATGAGCTGAAATGGCTGAGAAGTGGATTTTAATGGAGGAAAAAGACAGGCCCTTGTGAAGCATCTCAGTTAAGTATTGTAAAATCTGAGGTAAATTGGGCGCTGCTGTGCTCATCCCTTGAGATTGATTCCAGGCACAGAATATTTTCCATTTTTCAGCATAAGATTTTCTAGTACTAGGCCTCCTTGCCTCTAAAATGATATCCATCACAGGTTTGCTGAGGGATGGTAAAGGAGAGATTAAGTAATTAGCCAGGTTGCAAGGTTGTGTTAGAAGCTGAGGGTGCAGAAAATGGTTCTCCTGCTGAGACAACAGGGAAGGAGCCTGAGGCAGGTACCATGGAGATAAACGTGACACATTGTGCAGGAGGGGGTACCAGTGTTGGCGCGGCCAGTCTGGAGCAATCAAAATCATCCTTGGTTTGTCCTGTTTGATTTTTAGTAGTACTTTGGAGAGCAGAGGCAGAGGGGGAAGGCATAGACTGATAGGTTTTTCCAGCTGAAGAACAGAGCATCCACTTTCCAGGCTTGTTTGTGGGGAGTCCTTGTGCAAAATTTGTCCAATTGGTAGTTCTGGGGAGAGGCAAACAGGTCTGTATCTGGGCTCCCCCATTTGCTTGTCAACATGTTGAAAATCCTTGGTTCCAGTTTCCACTTCTGTGGGTCCATGAGGTTTCTGCTTAGTCTGTCTGCCAGTGAATTTAATTTTCCTGGCAGGAACTGAGCTTGTAGGTGCACTTGGTAGCTCAAGGCTGTGTTCCACAATGCCATGGCTAGTCTGCAGAGGGGGTAAGAATGTGTACCCACCTGCTTGTTTATGTACCACATAGTGGCATTGTCCGTCTTTACCATTAGCTGTCCTGGAAGAATGTGGTCCTTGAAGGCTGTCAGTGCATTCTGTACAGCTAACATTTCATTTTGATTGATATGCAGGTGCATTTGACTTGGGTTCCATTTGCCCTGAATGCACTTCCCTGCCAGGTGAGTCCCCCATGCATAGTCTGATGCGTCTTTGTTAGGGTTTGGGTGGCAGGGGGTGGTGTGAAAGGTAGTCCCTTGTTTTTGTGTCAGGCCTCTGCCCACCAAAGAAACTCTAGCCATAGGCAAGGTATGATAGGAATCATTGTTTCTAGATCTTGAGAATGTTGACACCATAGGCTTTTTAGATACCACTGTAGTTTTCTAATATGCAGTCTTGCATATGGAATTAGAAGAATGCAGGAGGCCATGAACCCCACGGCTTGCAGTATTTGTCTTGCTGATAGCAGGGTTTCTGTGGCCACTTCTTTGAAGTAGGTTGTCAAATGAATTTGTTTCTCTGGCGTGAGATAAGCCATCTGGGAAGCTGTATTCAAACTTGCTCCCAGGAATATAATTTGTTGACAGGGTACCAGGTGTGATTCCCTTTCGTTTATGGTGTACCCCAGACAAGTTAGAACCCTTTGTACAAAGGCCAGATGTTTCAAAAGTATGACCTGGCTTTCTGCCTGAATTAGACAATCGTCCAGGTATGGGTATATTTGAATATTTTTTTGCCTGCAAAATGCAATAACTGGAGCTAGGCACTTTGTGAATACCCTGGGTGCAGTAGATAAGCCAAAGGGCAGTGCAGAGAAAGTACAGTTGTGTACCTACCATAAATGTAGATGTTCGAGTGCATTCACTGTTGCAGTCATTACACTTGGGTTATCCTGATGGCAGGCTACCCGCAGTCGGCCCGAGTTCCAAAGTCTAGGTCCGGCGTCGGTTGCTGTCGCTTCTTCTCTGACGTCAGTGCACCAGGGGTATAAAAGATGCAACCAACGCCATTTTCTTCAGTTTTTCTTGCCCCCGATGTCAGGTGCCCCCAAATAGGAAAGTCTGGAAAAAATTATGCCAAAAAACATGCATGTACTAAAATAAACATTTCCTTCATCTACAAGCAAATACACCACATAGGTTGTATAGAGTTGAGAAGTACAGAAAAAGTCCCAGCAATGAAAAGGGGGATGGTGGGTGGGTAACCTGGACTGCAACAGTGAATACACTCGAACATCTACATTTATGGTAGGTACACAACTGTACTATGTTCATCGTGTTTCACTGTTGCAGTCATTACACTTGGGTTGAATCTCAAAGCTGAGGTTGGGTGGCTGGGCCTAAATAGGATTAGGAAAGGCTACCAGGCCCTGCAGAACTGCAGTGGCAAAGCCTGCTCTGGATTTAGAGTAGAGAGGTAAGTGGTAGTGCTTGGTGAAAGTGTGCACTGAACTCCAGGTTGCAGCTTCTAAAATGTCTTTGGTTGGTACTTCTCTGAGAAAGGCTGCTGAAGTGGCTGCTGCTCTGGTAGAATATGGCCTAATGCCCTTAGGCACTGATTTGCCATGTTGTGCATAGCAGAAGTGAATGCAGTGTCCTATCCATTTTGAAATTGTCTGCTTTGAGATGGGCTTTCCTTGTGATCCCTCAGCATAAGCTACAAACAGTTGCTCAGTTTTTTTCTGAAAGCTTTTGTTTTGTCCAAGTAGAATCGTAGCTGTCTGTGTATGTCCAAAGTGTGCAGAAGTCTCTCCCCTTTATTCTGGGGATTTGGATAGAAAGTTGGCAAATGAATGGTTTGGTTAAGAGCCACACTGGAAACCACCTTTGGCATAAATGTTGGGTTTGTCCTTAGAGAGACCCTGTCTTGATGAAAAATGATGAAAGGTTCCACTGCCATTAATGCCTGTAACTCTGAGACTCTTCTTGCTGAAGTTATTGCTAGGAGCAGAGCAGTTTTCCATAATAAGAATTTTATATCAGCTGTGTTGGCTGGCTCAAAAGGAGGCAGTGTGAGCTTTTCTAAAACAAAATTGAGGTCCCAAGTAGGTATTGGTGCTCTCCTTGGGGGTCTTATGTTTCTTGCCCCTCTGAGGTACTGCCTTAGCAGTGGATGTGAAAAAATAGGAGGTTCCGTATTGTAATGAGCTGAAATGGCAGAGGCATGGATCTCAATAGATGAAAAGGATAAGACCTTTGTCCAGCATCTCAGTTAGGTATTGTAAAATCTGAGGTATATTTGGAACAAGTGGTTCGAGTCCTTGTGTCTGGTTCCAAGCACAGAATCTCTTCCATTTTTCTGCATAAGATTTCCCAGTGCTGGGCCTCCTGGCTTCTAAAATGACATCCATAACAGCTTTAGTGAGAGGTGTGGTCTGAGAGACTATATTATCTGCCATGCAGCCTGATTTAAGTTTCTGAGTTGAATGTAAAGAATCTGATTGTTTTGTCGAGTCAGAAGATGAGGAATTTGAGGTAAAGGCCAGGCTGGGCCTTGAAACAAACTCTTTAGGATTGGGTACCAGTGCTGGCGTGGCCAGTCTGGGGCAATCAGGACCATTTTTGGCTTCTCTTGTCTGACTTTTAGGAGCACCTTGGGAAGAAGAGGCAGTGGAGGGAAGGCATAAACTGTCAGGGTTTTCCAGCTGAAAGAGCATCCACTTTCCATGCTTGTGAGTGATAAGTCCTTGTGCAGAATTGCTGTAGTTGGCAGTTGTGAGGGGAGGCAAAAAGATCTATGTCTGGGCGTCCCCATTTCCTTGTTATCATGCTGAAGACCTGTGGATTTAGTTTCCATTCGTGCGGATCCATGAGATTTCTGCTCAGTTCGTCTGCCAGTGTATTTTTCTTTCCTGGCAAGAATTGTGCCTGCAGATGTACTTGATAGGTCAGTGCTGTCTTCCACAAAGTCATGGCTTGCCTGCAGAGGGGGTAGGAATGTATGCCCCCTTGCTTGTTTATGTACCACATAACTGTGGTGTTATCCGTCTTTAGTAATAGTTGTCCTGGATGTAGTAGATCCTTGAAGGCTGTCAGGGCATTCTGAACAGCTAGCATCTCTTTTTGACTGATGTGAAGATGCATTTGTTCCTTGTGCCACGTGCCCTGAATACATTTTCCTGCCATGTGTGCCCCCCAGGCATAATCCGATGCATCTGTTGTTATTGTCTGCCTGGCTGTGGGTAAGGTGAAAGGCTGTCCCTTGTTGTGGTGACAGTCCCGGGACCACCATCAAAACTCCTGTTGTAGACAGGGAATTATAGTTACTATTGTTTCCAGGCTGTGGCAATGTTGAGTCAAAACACTTTTTAGATACCATTGCAGTTTCCTCACATGCAGTCTTGCATATGGAATTAGTAGGATGCAGGATGCCATGAAGCCCAGGGCCTGCAGAATTTTTCTTGCAGGGAGCTGGGTCTTTGTTGCTGTCATTTGAAAGTAATGAGTCAGTTGCCTTTGTTTGTCTGGCGTGAGATGAGCCATCTGGGCAGTTGTATTTAAGCTTGCACCCAGGAATATTATCTCTTGAGAGGGCAATAGTTTTGATTTCTTTTCGTTTACTGTGTACCCTAGGCAAATTAATAATCTTTTTACAAATGCCAGATGTTTTAGTAGAATGTCCTTGCTCTCTGCTTGAATAAGGCAGTCGCCGAAGTAGGGATATATTTGAATTCCTCTTTGTCTGCAAAATGCAATTACTGGTGCCAGGTATTTTGTGAAGACCCTGGGCGCAGTAGATAAGCTAAAGTGCAGTGCAGAGAATTTGTAATACATTGAGCCAGCTATGAATCTGAGGTATCTTCTGCAAGATTGTCTGATTGGGACATGCAGGTATGCCTCCTTGAGGTCCAAAGTAACTAGCCAAGCCTTCTTGCCCAACATGGGTAGAAGTTGTTACAGTGTTAACATTTTGAATTTTGGAACATCCAGGAAGGCATTTAGGATTGACAAGTCCAGTATTGGTCTCCAGGCTTTGTCTTTTCTGGGTACCAGGAAAAGTCTTGAGTAAAATCCTTGTCCCTGTTCTTGCTGTGGTATTCTTTGAATAGCTGCCATGTCCATGAGAGTAGCAATTTCCTTTTGTGCCTCTGCCCATTGGTTTTGTGGCAGGTCCGGCATACCTTTTGAATTTGGAAGGGTGTGAAAGTGGAACCTGTAACCCTGAGAAACTATATTCAGTACCCATTTGTCCTGGGTGATTATGTGCCAATTTTGTGCGAAAAGTGCTAGCATTCCCCCTAGGGGTGCTGCCAAAAGGTAAGTGCTTGGCCTTCGTAGAGGGAAGTCATTGGGACTGTTTCCTATAAGGTTGTGATATGTCTTCTCCTCCTTTGGGGGCAGAAGCACCCCATTATTTAGGTCTGTAGGAACCTTGGGGCTGAGATCTGTGTCTTGGGCATCCGTATCTGCCTCTTTGTGGCCTGTCTGACACCTGAAAGGACAAATTTTTTGAAGGTCAGTTTCTACTAAACCTAGGTGGTTGAACCTGTAAGAAATCCTTTACTGTCTGCATAGATTTTGCTTTATCCTCCATTTTCTTTAACACCTCTTCTGCCTTAACACCAAAGTATCATGCTGTAGTGGAGCATCCAATAATTTTACTTTAACATGTTCAAGTAAACTTTTTCAACCACGCATGTCTTCGAATGACAGAGCCTGTAACTGCGGCTCTGCAAGAAGCCTCTAATAAATCAAAAACACATTGCAAAGTATGCTTTCCCACTTGTTCAGCTGCATGCAATAATTCCTGCATTTCCTTATTGTCAGGACTTTCTGAATTTGTAAGCATTTTCTGTTTTAACAAAGACATGAGGTACTGTTATTTAAGCATATGAAACTGGCAGTTTAAAGCCCTTACAGCTAAAGTAGCAGAAGTGTAAACTTTTTCCCCCATCTATCCAGAGCTCTAGAATCCCTATTAGAGGGGACAGGGTTTTTTGCAGTGGAAGCCTTAACCCCTTTGGGACCCTGCAAAATTGTTTCTGGGTCAGCAGCAGGGTTTTTATAAATAAATTTATGAGAGTCAGGGACCCTGTAATACCTGTCTGGCTTGACTGGTGCAGGGGGGAAAGAATCAGGAGACAGAATGGATTCAGAGAAAACATCAACAATATCAAGCACAGTGGGGCCTGTGCTGAGGCAGTAAAAGAAAGTCTCTGAGTCTTTTCTTGGATTCTGAATAATCCTGGCTTTCCCAGTGGAAATGCTCCCTCATGGTGTGCAGTTTCCCCAAAAGAGTAATCCTCAGGTGGAGAGGCTGAAGGTATAGATTCTTCAGCATCAGAGTCCTCATAGGGAGGAAGAGAATAGCCCTGATCTGAAGAGGAATCAGAGGAAGAGAACAGCCCTGATCTGAAGAGGAATCAGAGGAAATAGAAACCTGGTCAGAGGAATCATAGTCAGTGTCTTGCCTAGGCCTTTTATCAGGAGGGGGATGGGAACCCTTGAGCAAAGTAATTAAGTCTTCGGCCATTTTAAGCATCTGTTTCTTTGGCATGGATGACTGTCCAGGAGAATGCTGTACTTGTTTCTTTGTCTTTAATGGTGTCTTTGACTGTACCTTGGCTGCTGCAGAGAACGTAATAGTAAGCTGTGAAGGTCTGAAAACACCCTCAGAAGCTGATGCCTGCTCAGCGGCTCTGGACCCATCTGAGGGAATAGTTTCCGTAGGCCCAATACTTTTGAGTATCCAGAGGCCTAGTTGTCTCCACATGGGAGTCGGATACGGCCTGTGGCTCTGGGGTAGCGGGTGTCAGGGGCTGCAAAAGTGCCTCACTGAGAACCGGCGAATGTCCAAGAAGAGGCTTCGTCGTCGGTTTTGGACCTCGGATGCCTGTCCTTTTCCTTCTCTTTGCGTTTTTTATGAATTCCGCTCGTCGGTTGTTCCGATGGCATTATATAGTTAAACCTTCAGCCAAAGTAATGTAAAGCAAAATCAAACCGACGTTTAATAGTGCGTTTGCTGAATCTAGCACAAAACCGACAACTGGTAACGTCGTGGTCAGGGCCTAGGCAAGGAATACAGTAAGAATGAAAGTCCTTATGAGGTATTTGCTTCCCACAAGAAATATAATTGTTAACTTTTACGGACATTGGTCTGGACCAAGAAAAAGTTTCCCCAATGGGGTACTTAGCTTTATTGAAGACTTTGGTTCTGAAACTCTATTTCGAAAATCTCAGGAGTCGGCCGACCGGCACTTGCAAACTGCTTTTGCTTCGGGCACCGCGCGGCAAGAAAGACTGAAGAAAATGGCATCGGTTGCATCTTTTATACCCCTGGCGCACTGACGTCAGGGAAGAAGCGACAGCAACCGACGCCAAACCTAGACTTTGGAACTCGGGCCGACTGCGGGTAGCCTGCCAGCAGGATAACCCAAGTGTAATAACTGCAACAGTGAAACACAATGAACATCTGATGTTGCATGTAGCCTGCTTTGAAAAGTAGGTATCTTCTGCAAGATTCCCTGATTGGGATGTGCAGGTATGCTTCTTTTAAATCTAGTGTTGCCAACCAGGCATCTTTGCCTAGCATAGGAAGTAATTGTTGAAGAGTCAGTATCTTGAATTTTGGAATCTCCAAAAAGATGTTTAGAGTAGACAGGTCCACGATAGGACGCCATGAATTGTCTTTTCTGGGTACCAGGAAAAGTCTCGAGTAGAAACCTTGTCCCTTTTCTGCTTCTGGTACCAAATGAATAGCCCCCATGCTTAAGAGAGAAAGTACTTGTTTTTGGGCCTCTGCCTGCTGATTTGGGGGTAGGTCCGGCCACCCGCTTGGTGTTGGCAACGTGTGGAAGTGAAATCCGTATCCCTGGGACACTATATTTAAAACCCATTTGTTCTGGGTAATGAGTTCCCAATTCTTTGCATGAAGAGCAATCTTTCCCCCCAAAGGGACAGTCAGTTGATAAGTGTTTGGAAATTTAAAAAGGAAGTCATTGAGACAGTTTACCTTACGGGGGAGTCTTATTCCCAGATTTCGAAGTGGAGGCCCCCCACTGCTTAGTTCTGTGTGTCCCCTGGGATTAAAACCTGGGTTTTTTTGCTGTGTCTGGGTTTGGCTTGAGAAGACCTGGAAGGGGCTGGAAAGGACCAATTCTTAGAGGGCTAGTGCCTACTAAATCTAGGAGGCTGAACAGTTTGCATATATTTAGCTTTATCTTCCATCTTTTTAAGAACTTCCTCAGCCTTGTTGCCAAACAGGTGTTCCTGATTTAAAGGAGCATCCAACAATTTCGCTTTAACATGATCAGGCAAAGATTGTTCCTTAAGCCAAGCATGCCTTCTGAGCATAGACCCCGTAACAGCAGCCTGCAATAGGCCTCTAATGAATCAAAACCACATTGGAAAGTATGTTTTCCAACTTGTTCAGCAGAGTGCATTACATCCTGTAATTCTTTATTTTCCACACAGTCAGGAATCAACATCATTGTCTGTTTAAGAAGTCCAATAACATATTGCTGATACTTTAACATATGAAACTGACAGTTTAAAGCCCTAATGGCCAAGGTTGCAGATGTGTAAACCGTCTTACCCCATTTATCCAGCGCCCTGGAGTCTCTATCAGAAGGGGTAGAATTTTTAGCAGTAGAATCCTTAATGCCCTTGGGCCCCTGTGAAATAGTCTCTGGGTCTGTAATAGGATTTTTAAAGAGGAACTTGTGGGACTCAGGGACCTGGTAGTATCTGTCAGGTTTTCTGGGAGCAGGAGGCAGGGAATCAGGGGCTAAACTAGATTCCAAAAAAGCATCAGCAATGTCTAGTGCAGGAGGAATAGCTAAAGGCCTATGCTGAAGTAGGAGAAGGAAACCCCTACGCCTCTTTTTTGAATCAGAAAAATCCTGGCTTTCCCAGTGGAAATGCTCCCTTAGCTCCCTTAGAGTATGTAAGGTTTCCCCAAAAGAAAACTCCTCTGAAGGGGAAGCAGAGGGAATGGAGTCCTCTGCATCAGAATCTTCATAAGTAGATAAGGGCAAATCCAGATCATTAGAAGATTCATAATCAACTTCAGTCATAGGCCTCTTAGAAGGGGGAGGTTGGCTTCCCCCTGATTAGAGTTATAAGATCTTCAGCCATTCTTATTTGTTTTTTTAGGCATAGAGGCCTGGGCATCGGTTTTTTAGACATGGATCGAGATTTAGGCCTAAGTAAAAAGGAGGCGTTTGGTTTAAAATGCAAGTCCGTAGGGCCTGAATACACCCTCAGAAGCCGGTGGCCTGCAGAGCGGCTCCGGATCCATCCAAGGTAGAGACATCCACGGGTTCCATAGTTGAAGCATCTTGCGGCATACCGGACTCTGAATGGGTCTAAGTAGAGGCCTGCGAATCAGAAGTAGCGGGTATCAGGGGTTGCGAAAGCACTTGAGTACCAGCAAACTGGCGACTGGCTTAGGAGAAGCATTGTCGGCAGATTTGGACCTTGGTGGCCTGTCTCTGTCTTTATCTTTGCGTTTTTTCGGAATCCTGGTAGTCGGATGGCTAACCAATGACATTTCTGGATAATTAAACCGAGAACCGAAATATTTAGAGGCGAAAATATACCGACGACAGATAGTGCTATGATTAAATAAAGCACAAAACTGACAGCAAGGTACGTCATGGTCAGGGCCTAGGCAAGGAATACAGTACGAATGAAAATCTTTATGAGGTACTTGCTTTCCACAAGTAATGCAATTAACTTTTACTGACATCAGTAAGGAGCAAGAAAAAGGTTTCCCCAATGGGGTACTTAGCTTTTAGTTGAAGACTTCCATTCTGAAACTCGAAAAAGAAAACTTCAGGAGTCGGCTGACCGGCACTTGCGAACTGCTTCTGCTTTGGGCACCGCACGGCAAGAAAGACTGATGTAATGGTGTCGGCTGTATGTTTTATACCCCTGACGACCTGATGTCATGGAAGAAGGGACAGCAACCGATGCAGGACCCAAGACTTTTGTTAATCAGGCCGACTGAGGGCATCCTGCAAGCAGATAACCCAAATGTAATGATTGCACAGTGAAACACGAAGAACATATGTGTCTGTGCACTGTACACATGTACAGATATCACAGTTTGTTTAGTCTTGTACTATTATGAAAATTATACATTTACAATACTTCTCATTATTATGCCCATATCTTTGCATGGGAGCATGGTGATCACACAAATGATGCATCATTTTGAAGCTGACATTCAGAGGCACAACTTCTATACTGATACTTAGGCTCTGTCTGTTACAGGTGATGAGATATTAGGCTTTGTTTATTTATCAATTATGAGAAATAATATATTAATCGTATTTCTGTAAATATCTCAAGAAAGTAGCATCACACAGTAATGGTTAAGGTATCATTTTAAAGGTGACATTCATACTAACAAATTAAATTCAAATTGTATGGGTCTGTATGGTACATTGACCAAGATATTGTGCTTTGCTTTTCCAAAAAGGCAAAAAATATGCACAATAGCAACATTCATTGCCTAATATTTAATAATGACTTTGATATGCGCTATTAACATTTACACTGTTGGAAAGGACAGTGTCTACTAAACAACTTTCACATTTACATTTTTAGTCTAGCTC